>NW_021873769.1:36269-86849 GCF_006229205.1 Suricata suricatta | reverse complement strand
TGCTTTTCTTGAAGTTAGATCATTCTGAAAATTTCCTGTTAGACCTATGAGTGCGAACATATGGTATCTGTCCTTCTCTGCCTGACTTATTTCGCTTAGCATGACACCCTCAAGGTCCACCCACTTTCCTACAAATGGCTATGGGACTTCATCAAGATAAAAAGCTTCTGCATGGCAAAGGAAACAATCAAGAAAACTGATAGGCAACTGACAGAATAGGAAAAGATAGTTGCAAATGACATATCAGATAAAGGGCTAGTATCTAAAATATACAAGGAACTCACCAAACTTTACACCCACAAAACAAATAACCCAGGGAAGAAATGGGCAGAAGACATGAACAGACACTTCTCCAAAGAGGACATCCAGATGGCCTACATGCACATGAAACGATGCTCAACATCACTCATCATCAGGCAAATACAAATCAAAACCACACTGAGATACCACCTCACAACAGTCAGAGTGGCTAAAATGAACAAATCAAGAGACTATGAATGCTGGCGAGGGTGTGGAGAGACGGGCACCCTCCTACACTGTTGGTGGGAATGTAAACTGGTGCAGCCTCTCTGGAAAACAGTGTGGAGGTTCCTCAAAAAACCATCCATAGAGCTCCCTTATGATCAAAGTGAGATTTTTATTTCTCTCCCCCACATTACATACCCATATCCTAAAGATGCGTTGATGGTCTCTATGCCCCTCACCCATTTATTATACACTTTTATACTTCTATTAATACCTCTGTTGTAACCCACTGAGATCAAATTTACTCAGGCAACAGTCAGATAGGGAATTTTAGAGAGCTTTGCTGCAGATTTCAGTTCGGCAGAATGGTTCCTCCCAAGTGGTAGAAAGTACTCAGAGTGCCCCACCGGGCTGGAGCATGGGGTTTTTAAGGGTTTTTCGAGCAGGTCATTTATTAGTCAGCTAATTACAGGTCATAGCACCTTATAGTAACCAGTAGTATCTTTACACATACACATTACTTTTGGTGGGAACCAATTGGTTTTAGAGTTCTTTGTCTCTGATGAGGTTTGAAATGACCGAACACAGCACAAGGGGAGGGGGGAGCAAGTGGTTTTATAGAAGCGAGAACTTTCACAATAAAAAGAGAAGTGGTTACCTGCAGGGAGCCGCACCGGCCTTGCTGAATGACACGGTCACAGTAAGGAAATGGCAGACATGCGCGGCTCCTGCCAGGAGAGGTGGAAACTGGCATCTCCTTCTGCTGCTACTGCTCATGTGAAATTAAGCCTGTTGCTATTGATTAGGCCTCACAATGTTCCAAGTCAGACCGATATTCCCCACACAGCTACCTCATGGGAAGAAGAATTTTCCCACCTCTATAGAGAGGAAGTTAAACAAAGCACTGCAGATGTTGTCAAAAGGCTCTCCAAAGGGGTTTAAGAACACAAGAATAATATTTACTCCGCCCTGGAGAAAAAGAGCCTAATTTAGGAATAAGAAACAAACAAGAGCCAGGAATAAGTAACGGCGAATACCTTTGCTAATTGGTGCCCATTGTGAGGATAGGTAAGAGTAGTTACAACTTAAACTCATATGCAAAGACCGGCACGTCTAGAACACCTATGGCACTTACACCTTAAACATCAAAGAACAAGGTTGAGAAAAGGTATATTTACCATCGAGAATATACTCTTCCTCTTGTATGCCAAATAGAATGCCTCCCAGCCTTGTTTATGCCTGTATCTTAGCGTTATTGTTATAAAATGTGTTTGCTATCTGCTTCTCACTGAAAACATCCTATCTTCTTAGTTGTAAGATTTACTACCAGTTCAAACAAATATGTATGTTACCTGCTTTTCACTGAGAATATCCTGTTATCTTATGATGTGTAAATTTCCTCATTGTAATTAGAGTAGTTCTGCAAAAATGCCCCTGTAAAACCTGTTTCTGCACCCTTTTCAAAGCATCTTTATCACTGAGAATTATTTGTAAAAATTCCACTTTTTGATGTCATGTTAACACTTAAATCTATAAATAAAGGCACAAAACCTGGCAAAAGGGAGATGCCAGACTAATGATCAACCAAGCTCTCTCGCTGCCATTTTTGCCAATGCCGTCACCTCCTTCAGGGGACCCTGGACCAGCTGAAGCTGGGCTCCGGTAGTTACCTGATACAGAGTCCTTGGAAACAAATTTAACAAGCAAGCAAGCAAGCAAGCATGTACAGAAGCAGATTGTGAAGACAATGTGCTAGTCTTGTTTGTTCAAGACTCAAGGTTACAAAGTTGTTACATTTCTTTTTCTCCTGTTGCTAGCTTCTTGTTATTGCTAGGGTTAAAAAACAGGGGAAATTTTTCTGTTGCCTCACCTCCCATTGTCTATTGTACTAGTTCCCTAGTTAGGGTGGTCTCTAACACCTCCAACCTCAAAATATCCAATTGAATTGAAATAATTCTTCATGACCTCAACATTTATAAAGATACATCCAACACTCTGGTTTATTTTTGCCTTTTGCCTTATCACTTCTGAAGATTTCTTTCTTCAACTCACCATAACCTTTCATTCTTCCCTTGCTCATTTCCTAGACTTTCTCAACCAAATATAAGTATACCACCTCAGCAAATAACCTCAGAAGTCTCTTCCTCTGCAGTAGCACCTCTTAACTCACCAGCTATTTTCCACTACTCCAATGTCAACATTTCTTCAACTTCTTGGTGACTTTCAGTCATTATCAACCATTATCTCATGGCCTCTTTTAACTCCTTAAACATATTGTTCTTATTTTATTTTATTTTTTATAGTTTATTGTCAAGTTTGTTTCCACAAACACCCAATGCTCATCCCCACAATTGCCCTCCTCCATGCCCATGACCCCCTTCCCTTTTCCCCCTCCCCCTTCAGCCCTCAGTTTCTTTTCAGGATTCAAGAGTCTCTCATGATTTGCCTCCCACTCTCTCCCTATTTCCTATTTCCCCCATTCCCCTCTCCCATGGTCCTCTATTAAGTTTCTCCTATTACACTTAAGAGCGAAGAAATATGGTATCTGTCCTGCTCTGCCTGACTTATTTCACTTAGCATGATACCCTTGAGTTCTACCCACATTGGCAAGAATGGCCAGATTTCATTCTTTCTCATTGTCTTGTAGTATTCCATTGTATATATAAACCACATCTTCTTGATCCATTCACCAGGTGATGAACATTTAGACTCTTCCCATGATTTGGGTATTGTTGAAAGTGTTGCTATGAATATTGGGGTACATGTGCCCCTTTGCATCAGCACTTCTGTATCACTTGGATAAATCCCCAGCCATTGCTAGGTCATAAGGGGGTTCTACTGATAATTTTTTGCGAAACCTCAATACGGTTTTCCATAGTGGCTGCACCAGTTTACATTGCCAACAGCAATATAGGAGGGTGCCCGTCTCTCCACACCCTCGCCAGCATTCATAGTCTCTTGATTTGTTGATTCTAGCCACTCTGACTGGCGTGAGGTGGTATCTCAGTGTGGTTTTGATTTGCGTTTGCCTGATGATGAGTGATGCTGAGCATTGTTTCATGTCTGTTGACCATCTGGATGTCCTCTTTGGAGAAGTCTGTTTATGTCTTCTGCCCATTTATTCACTGGATTATTCGTTTTTCAGGTGTGGAGTTTGGTGAGTTCCTTGTAGATTTTGGATACTAGCCCTTTATCTGAGATGTCATTTGCAAGTATCTTTTCCCATTCTGTCGGTTGCCTATTAGGTTCCTTGATTGTTTCCTTTGCAGTGCAGAGGCTTTTTATCATGTGGAGGTTACAGTTGTTAATTTTTGCTCTTGATTCCCTTGCCTTGGGGATGTATTGAGTAGGAAATTGCTGCAGTTGAGGTCAAGGTGACTGCTTCCTGCTTTTTCCTCTAGGGTTTTGATAATTTCCTGTCTCACATTCCAGTCCTTCATCCATTTTGACTTTACTTTTGGTATGGTACAAGAAAGTGATCCTGTTTTATTCTTCTGCATGTTGCTGTCCAGTTCTCCCAGCAGCACCTAGGAATAAACACAACCAAAGATGTAAAAGATCTGTACTATAAAAACAACAGAAAAACTTATAAAGGAAATTGAAGAAGATACAAACAAACTGAAAAACATCCCATGCTCATGGATCAGAAGAATAAACATTGTTAAGATGTCATTATTACCCCAAGCAATTTACACATTCAATGCAGTTCCAATAAAAATTGCACCAGCATTCTCCTCAAAGCTAGAACAAACTATCCTAAAATTTGTAAGGAACCACAAAAGACCCTGAATGGCCAAATATTTAAGAAGGAAACCAAAATGGGAGGCATCACAATCCCAGACATTAGCCTCTACTACAAAGCTGTCCTCATCCAGACAGTATGGTATTGGCACAAAAACAGACGCATTGACCAATGGAATAGAGTAGAGAACTCAGAATTGGACCCACAAATATATGGTCAACTAATCTTTGACAAAGCAGGAAAGAGTATCCGATGGGAAAAAAAAACCATATTTTTTGATAGTCTATGACTATATAATCATTTCATTGCAAGTAGTTTTTCTTCATTTTCTCTCTTCGTGCTAACAACTCTATTTAAACTAAGATCTTTATTCTAAGTTGTTGAATACAGCAACCAAACCTACACCAACTCAGATGAATGTATCTGTAGAAGTACAGATCTGTGCTGACCACTCTTGCTTCAAGTTTAAAGCCACAGATTTCTACTAAGTTCTCTGAACCCAAAATACTATACTCCAATAGGTTAACTTTCTCATTCTAGTAAAGGAAGATCACTTCAAAATCCCCTTGTTATCTTGCTTTCTGTCAATGATTTGTCTAAAAAAGGGGGGAAGTCAACACAATTTTTCATAAAATATGTTCATTTAGGAATACTCTATCTCCATTTGTTTAGCCTTACTTTTTTTCTTCTTCTGCTTAAGTCCAAACTTTAATTTTTTTCACTATACTGCATTTCATCTTGCTACTCAAAAATCTCACTCATGCACTTATCTCCTTTCCTTTTGCATCACTGTTTTTATCCTGTACTACACATGTTAACTTCAGTATAAATACAAAATCATTGGCCTTATACTTTAGCCATCTCTATCAATTGAGCAATTATCTGTTCCATTTCATAGACGGTTTCCATAGAAGTTGTTTAACTTTACTGTTTCTAATTCTTCATGTTCCAGTCTGTCTTCTCTAATCAGATTTTCATCGCCTTCTGACATCGTTCTTTTTAAGTCCATGAATGACTACTATCTTGAGGCTAAAATCACCATTCTTATCAAGTTCACCAATGATTTGACTTTATAAATACCTTCTTTTCAAGTTTACCAAATACTTTTCAAAGTCAATCATTTAGATGCTTTAATCCTACTTGGAGTTCCAGCAGCTTTGACAAAATCATTACTTCCACCTTCTCGAAACACTTTAATGTCTTGTCTAAATAACCTTATTAAACTAACAGAAACTTAGTTTCCCATTTATAAATATGGATAATTATCTTGGAGGATTATTATATCATTCAGTGAAGTAATATATATATATAAGACATCCACCAGTGGCTGGCTTTTAGGATGGACTCAATCAAGAAAAGCAGATGTAATAGTAATTAATTCCTCAAGCATTCTAATCCGGTCTCTAGGTCTCATGTATGCTTTATAAGATATAATTTAGCAGGAAGTATTCCTATTTTATATTCCTTTTAAATCCAAATCTGAGCACAAACATAACAAAAGTTTTGCAACATCGCAGTAAACACTTATTAAAATAATGAATGATTTCTATTGTTGAAACAATTTTTTTAACCAAAAAGTATACTAATTAGTTTACACCCCTCTCTCTCAGCAGGACAAGTGGAAAATTGTCTGTGCTCTTACTTTATGCAGAATGTAACCCCTGTCTTGATAATTGGTTAGAAAGATCTTTTAGCACCCACCTGATAGGTAATATTGAAGAAATAGTTTTTCACACCATGCGGCAGCAACTTATCACTTAGGAGACACTGATTAAATCCTTGAATACCTTCAGACTTTGTCTCTGCACTCAAAGTGTGTTAATTCATAAAACATATTTCATCCATGTATGGTAAATTTTATCATATTTAGAAGGTTAATTACAGACAAATTGTTAAACTCCTTGTGTATGTAGACAGGTATAATTCTAGAAATGAAAATACAAAATCCATATATGTTAAATTTAATATGTTCCTATTGACATCCACCAGCACAAGTTGTTCAATATGCCCCAAATAATAGATTTGTAATGGTTTACATTACTCATATGCAGCACCAATTCTAATCTTTATAGTTAGCGTTATGTACACTTGAAGTCTTCTATAAACTTTCACTTCATTTGTTATTTCTTTTTTTAAATTTTTATTTATTTTTGAGAGAGAGAGAGAGAGAGAGAGAGAGAGAGAGAGAGAGAGAGAGAGAGAGAGAGAAAGGGGGAGAGCATGTGAGCAGGAGAGGGACAGAGAGAGTGGGAGACACAGAATCCAAAGCAGGCTCCAGGCTGTGAGCTGTCAGCACAGAGCCAGATGCGGGGCTCCAACCTATGAACCATGAAAACATGACCTGAGCCAAAGTCAGATCCCCAGTCGACTGAGCCACCCAGCACCCTCAGTTGTTATTTCTTATTAGAAATAGACTCTCTCTGGCTCAACCCATTACAAAAAATTATTCCTTTCTTACTTTCATTCCCTTTAAGCAATTGATGTCATGTTCACATAAATACAGAAATAGGAAATTAGTTTTGTAGTAGCAAAGTCATTATATAATAATTGTTTCTTATGAGGGTATAACATTCAAACAATAGTAGAAAACAAATTTGTTGCTTTAAAATCCAACATATATATTATTTTTTACAGTGACCAATCTGCATCTTATTTCATAACTGATCTACCTCTTTACTCCTTTTTAAAAGCTTCACTTTTATTCACTTGCCCTCGAATATACCTATTCTTTCAGATTTTTTTATTTGTTTGACAGCAACTCTTAAATATTTTTGCTGAATTTTTCTCAATTTTCTAAACTGTTAGTAGAAAACCTCAAAATCAGATCGTGTTCTTTTTTACAATCACAGCAACTTTCTTATAAGATGATTTATTAACTTTTATTATTTTAAATATTATTCATATAATGGTTACTCAAATTTTAATCTTCAAATCTGTCTTCCTACCTGAATTGCAGACCCTTACATTCAACTGACTAAATGACATATCGACTTGGATTTCTTATAAGACTATCTTACTTAAAATGTCCAAAAATATACTGTTGAATTCTCATTTCTTTAGTTATACCTTCCAGACAAATAGCCTCTGTCTTATAAAATTTTAACAACATTTTAACACAACGGAGTACTACATGGCAATGAGAAAGAATGAAATATGGCCATTTGTAGGAAAGTGGATGGACCTTGAGGGTGTCATGCTAAGGGAAATAAGTCAGGTGGAGAAGAACAGAAACCATATGTTTGCACTCATAGGTCTAACAGGAAAATAGGAGAAACCTAATGGAGGACCAGGGGGAGGAGAAGAGGGAAAGAGAGTTGGGGAGTGAGAGGGATGCAAAACTTGAGAGACTATTGAATACTGAAAATGAACTGAGGGTTGAAGGGAAAGGGGGAGGGGGGGAAACAGGTGGTGGTGATGGAGAAGGGCACTTGTGGGGAAGAGCACTGGGTGTTGTATGGAAACAAATTTGACAATAAACTATTTAAAAAAAATAAAGAAAGAAGTAAAAAAAAATTTTAACAACATTCATCCAATTGCTCAGAGAAAAACATTTGATTTCATTTATGTTTTAACAACCAGTGCTCTTCATATCAATAGATAGTATCACTACTTATTTGTAAATTAATCACTATTTAATACTATATTTTCCAATATCCTAAATTAATCTCCCTGCCTCCACTTTTGCCTACCATAAGTATCATAGTAATTCTTGAATAGAAGAGTCACCTTCTTTTCCTTCCTTTCTTTTTCAATTCTGACCATAGTGTATTTCTTGTTTCTTAAATGTATAAACACATCCTCACCTCAGAATATTTGCTAACCAAGTTTTATGCCTAAAACATGTATTAGATAAAGGCTACTCAGTGCCAATTTCAACAAAATAAGAAACTTAAACTAGAATAATACTAAAAACATTGTTTACTTGATAGTGATATGTTGCTTAGTTTCATCTATGATTTAAATTATGATGCAAGCTCCCTTTCTTAATTCTGAATTAGTAAAAGTTCACACATTTGACCATTCTGGTCTATGTCACAAATTTTGAAAGTTTTTAAATATTGACATAACTTATGATGCCACTTTATTAACTTTCTTGCCCAAATATCACCTCACAGAGATCTCTTCCCTGAAAACCTATTATAAAATACTACACTTTCTTTTCCTTTTCTCAGTTTTACTTTTCTTGTCAACATTTATCATATAAACAACAAGTCATCAACACCCACACAACTTACTATTTGTTTATATTACTTGATTTTACTATTCCAGTGTCTCTATCAACCTGACCTCATTGTTCCAGGAGACATATTTAGGAATAGAAAATTTAAAATAACCTTATAATTTATTTCACCAACTTCCTAAAAATCCAATTAAGAGAAAATGAAAGTTAACCAGGAAATAAAAGAAGATATAAGAAACATACATAAAAACAAATGGAAATAACAACACAACATTCTAAAACTTCTGGGATGCCACAAAATTTCTAAGATGGAAGTTTATAGTAATACAGGTCTTCATCAAGAAGCACGAAGAAGTCTCAAATAAACAACCAAGGCTTGCAGTTAAGTGAGCTAGAAAAAGAACAACAACAACAGCAACAACAACAACAACAACAACTTAAAAACAACAAAAGGAAGGGATAATAAGAATGATATAGAAACTAAAGATATACTAGGACAGAGCAATAAAACTAGAAACTGGTTGTTCAAAAAAAAATCAATAAAATTGAAAATTTCTAGCAGACTTATCTAAATTAAAACACAAATGAAAGAGGAGAGATAACAAACAATACCATAGAAGAGCAAATAATTATAAGAAAATATTATGAAAAAAATATGCCAACAGATTGGATCACTTAGAAGAAATAAATAAATTCCTAGAAACATACAAACTACCAATACTGAAACAGGGAGAAATAGAAAATTTGAAGAGATGGATAACCAGCAAAGAAATTGAGCCAGTAATCAGAAAACTCCCAACAAACAGAAGTCCAGGACTAGATGTCTTTATAGGCAAATTCTATGAAACATTTAAAGAAGAGTTAATATCTATTCTTCTCAAGTTCCTCAAACCATTCCAAAAAATAATATAATAAATTATACAAATAATAAAGTAAAATAAAATAATGTAATATAATATAACATAACATAATATAATACAAAGAATTCATTCTATGAGGCCAGCATGACCCTGATACCAAAACCAGATAAAGACACCAAGATAAAAGAGAATTATAAGCCAATATCTCTGATGAATATAAATACAAAAATTCTTAACAAAATAATTAGCACAATGAATTCAACAGTACATTTAAAGAAAATCATCAACCACAATCAGTGCAATCCCGATTACAATACCAATAGCGAGGCGCCTGGGTGGCTCAGTCAGTTAAGCCTCCGACTTCAGCTCAGGTCAGCTCTCACATTCGTGGGTTCGAGCCCCGTCGGGCTCTGTGCTGACAGCTAGCTCAGAGCCTGGAGCCTGCTTCCAGTTCTGTGTCTCCTTCTCTTTCTGCCCCTCCCCCTCTATGCTCTGTCTCTCTCTGTATCAAAAATAAATAAAACATTAAAAAAATTAAAAAAACAATACCAATAGCATTTTTCACAGAAATAGAACAAATAATCCTAAAATATGTATGGAACCACAAAAGACCCAGAGTAGACAAAGCAATCTTAGGCAAGATAAGAAAAGCTAAAGGCATCACAATTCTGGACTTCAAGTTATATTACTAAGTTGTAGAAATCAAAAGAGTATAGTATTAGCACAAAAATAAATGCATAGATCAGTAGAACAGAATAGAAAAGCTCGAAATAAACCCACAATTATATGATCAATTAATCTTTGACAAAGTAGAAAGGAGTATCAATGGAAAAAAGACAGTCACTTCAACAATGGTGTAGGGGAAACTGGACAGCAACATGGAAAATAATGAAACTGGACCACTTCCTTACACCATACACAAATAGAAATTCAAAATGTGTTAAAGACTTAAATGTGAGATCTGAAACCATAAAAATTCTAAAAGAGAACACAGGCAGTAACTTCTTTAACATTGCTGTAGCAACTTCTTTGTAGATATGACTCCTGAGGCAAGGAAACAAAATCAAAATAAACTATTGAGACAGCATCAAAATAAAAAGCTTCTGTACAACCAACCAACAAAACTAAAAAGAATCCTATAGAATGGGAGAAGATATTTGCAAATGACATACCCAATAAAGTATCCAAAATACATAAAGAATTTATACAACTCAATAGTCAAGAAACAAATAATCCAATTAAAGAAGACATGAACAGACATTTCTTCAAAGCATATAGATGTCCAGCAGACACATGAAATGATGCTCAACGTCACTCATCGTGAGTGTGATGCAAATCAAAACTACAATGAGGTACCACTTGACACCCGTCAGAATGGCTAAAAAAAAGGAGAAAAGTGTTGGTGCAGATGTGCAGAGAAAGGAAACCTCATGGACTGTTTATGAAAATGCAAACTGGTGCAGCCACTGTGGAAAATAATATGGAGTTTCTAAAATTTTAAAAATAGAACTACCTTATAATCCAGCATTGTACTACTGGGTATTTACCCAAAGAATACAAGAACACTAATTCAAAGGATACATGCAACCCCTGTTTAAATATTATTTACAGTAACCAAGGTATGGAAGCAGCCCAAGTGTCCATCAATTGATGAATGGATAAAGAGAAGGTGTAAATATACACAATGCAATAGTATTCAGCCATAAAAAAATGATCTTGCCATATTCAACCTGGATAGAGAAAGTGAGTATAATGCTTAGTGAACAAAATATGTCAGAGGAAAGCAATACCATATAATTTCATTCAGATGTGGAATTTAAGAAACAAAACAAATAAACAAAGGAGAAAAAATAAAAGAGAAACAGAGAGAGAGAGAGAGAGAGAGAGAGAAATTAAGAAGCAGACTGAATTATAGAGGACAAACTGATGGTTACCAGAGGGGAGGTAGGTGACAAGATGGGTAAAATAAGTGATAGGAATTAAGAAATGCACTTATTGTAATGAATCCAGAATGATGTATAGAAGTGCTGAACTACTATATTGTAGTCATGAAACTAATAAACACTGTGTATTAAATAACTGGAATTAAAATAGAAGGTTAAATAAATAAATGGAAATTTACACATTAATTTTATTTTTTTAATTTAAAGTTTATTTATTTATGTATTTTTGAGAGAGACAGAGTGTGTGTGCCTGAGTGGGGGAGGAGAGAGAGAGAGAGAGAGAGAGAGAGAGAGAGAGAGAGAGAATTCTAAGCAGACTCTGCACCATCAGCACAGAGCCCAACATGAGGCTTGATCCCATGACTGTGAGATCATGACCTGAACTGAAATCAAGAGTTAGATGCTTAACTGACTGAAGCACTCAAGTGTCTCTCAAATATTAATTTTAAATAGGTATTGTGAAATCAACATTTCATCCTGAATTTCACTTAAAATTTTTGCTCAAATTCTCTTTTCTTTCTCTACCAATTCTAAAATATCGTATCATAAATTAAAACCAGCCCTTAGTAAGCTCTCACAGGAGAGACTAACTAAAGTACACCTCAAAAAGTCTCTATTATTTTTCCTTTTCTCTCTGAGAAGCTGCCTGAATTCTGCCAAGGTAATAATAGTCTTACCCAAGGATGCCTTGGGTGAGAGTCCTACTTTGGCTTAGGTCACGATCTCATGGTTCTTAAATTCAAGCCCCACCTTGGGCTCTGTGCTGACAGTTCGGAGCCTGGAGCCCACTTTGGATTCTGTGTCTCCTTCTCTCTGCACTTCCCCAGCTCATGCTCTGTCTCTCTGCCTCTCTCAGAAATAAACACTAAACTTATCATTGGGTGTAGGGAGTAAGAGAATTTAATTTTTTATTTGCCTTAGTTTCCCACATTACCATGGCAAGAACTTAAACCACTTTCCTTTGTTCTTGTGTAGCCAGGAATGTCCCAGGAATATCACACATATTCCACCTGTGGAGTGAGGGGTGTGCCAGCCTATATTTTGCCCTTGGCTTGCCCCATGCTCCCTCATCAATTATTTTCCATATTTCTAAAACTGTTTAGGCACTGCTTATATCAGGAAAATAGAGGATATACTTCAAGCACTAAGAAATTGAAGTTTACCTGACTATCAAAAACATTGAAGCTGCAAAGGTAGAGGAAGACTAGAGTCTTGAGCAGAATTGTTCTCAGAAGTTAACCTGGAACTTGTGTAAATATCACAAGGGCTCATGTGTGGTTGCAACTTAATCCAGAGACTAATGGCTTCTCTTTTGTTTTTGCCTTCCAAATTATCAGGCAGTGCCTCTCTTTGGCCGAATCTAGTCCCGAATTTTACTAGGAAAGAGATTCTAGAAAATATGGTTTCTCTATATTAAAGAAGAGACATCAGTTGGTAGTGGGAGTGATTTTAAGTTCATAGTAGACATTTTATGACACCACCACCAACACACACATACAGACACACACACAGACATACAGGAAGATAAACACACTCATAGACTTAGTTGCAAATCTGCTTATTGTAAGACCCTAGCCCTTCATATCAAACTGAACCCTAAAATACCAACCATTGTTTCACTCGCCCACTCCCATTCTGGTAAATAATTAAAGGTTAAGCAACTGAGCCCTGGAAAGACCCTAAGAATGTAACTCTGATAACGAACATTGTGACCTACTTGTTTTTCAAGATTCTGTTAAGGAACCCCACCCCATTTATTAAGACCTGGCTGAGGCAAAGTCCACAGGTGAAAGTCACCGAGTCACCAGCAACCCCACCCCATGGTATCTTGTGTGTCTTAATATGATTGGTCATTTTAAAAGACTAAGAAGTTAAAATAATTGGTTCCTGCCAAAACTAACGTCTGTGTATTACAATATGATTGGCTACAATGAAATGCTGTAAATTGTAATTGGTTAACTACATGATAATCCATTTTGCTTTGCCAAAACCCTGAGCTCCTGCTCGGTGGGGCTTTCTTCAGAGGACTTCCAGCTACTTGGGAGGGGTCTTTTGGCTGAACTAAAATAAACCCATTAACCAATTCCATTTGTGTTCCTGGATTCTACTCTTGGTGACTCACATTGGGAAAAAGAAAAAAAAAAGTCTAACATTATCAGATCCCAAAGACTTCTTGTCCTGCCAAGCATCTTTCTATTTCATCTGTTTATTTTTTCCCCTTGCCTCTTTGTGTTGTACCCAGATTTTAATATCACCCCCCAAAACCAGAGACTGCCAGGGAGGCCAAATCACGCATGCAAAAGCAAAGGGCTTTCTTATGGGCTTATATAAGCACAGGCTCACAGACTCCACCAACACACTGGATCCATGTGGAGCGAGCCCCCAGCATGGTGGGGTGGAGGCTTTTATGAGTTTGGGAAGGGGGAGTTACAGGAAATGGGGACACAGGTATATTGACAGCAGGTTTAACCATTCATTGATACTTTTGGTGAAGGCCAATCACAACACCTAGAGTACTGACCAATCACAGAGTGGGCCCAGGACCCTCGCATAAGGCATAATTAGTCTTAACCTCCATCTTTAGGCCCACCTTTAGAAATGTTAAAGGTGTTAGCTGGTCTTTCCTGATTAGGCATTACAAGGGTTGTCTGAGAAGCTGACACTCAGGCCTCCAAGGTCAGAGTCAGTTTGATTCAGACCTACGTCCTTACATTTGCAATAATGATTGGTCTAAGTCAGATGAAAAAACTAGAACATACCAAAAGGGTAAATAAATATAAAAACGTCACCCATGCTAGTTGCATCACTTTGCCTTTTAGGTTTTTCATTTTTCCTTTATCTTACAGGGAATTTGGAAGGTTGAAAAATTTAAAACTAAGAGGTAAACTTGTTACGGAACCTGGTCTGGTTCACCCAGTGGAAGAACCAAGCTCGGAAGGCAGGTTTATTTCACAGGGCTGGCTCAGGGCAGATCACTCTCCAGAGTTATGAGTCCCGAGCATAAGCAGAGGGAACAATTTATAGTCTGTTACTTCTGCATTCCGCATTAGTAGTAATGCGGTGTGCCAGGCAAGCGGGGTAGGAAGAAGAACTCAGGAGGGGAGTCTTTGGTCGGGGACTGGAATTTTCCTATCAGTCTTGTCAGCCATCTTATAACAGATTTGTCCCTATTGAACTGACTTGAAATTTGTCTTTGTTCTTGCAATGTTGATTTTGGTTACATTGGAATTACTTAGAGGTAAGTAGAAACATCTGATTTTTACAAACAAAGAAGACATTTTTTCCTAAAACATTTCCCAAAAGGACATTTCTTTTGTTTAATGACCAATTGACTAAGTCAAAGTCCTATAACTTGGAAATACAACACTGAATAAATAGAGAAAGCAAACAGCTGTGTTAAAATAATATCTTAGCACTCACTAAATAGCTTCCTGAATATCTCAGTCTGGGAAATACTAGACTCTGCTTTACAAAATTCCTAAGATTTTAAAAAACTTTTTGTCTCTTTGTAACCCTCACGAAGGCCTGTAGGAGGGAGAATCAAGTTAGATTAATGTTTCACCAGCAAACTTCTGGGAAAAACTTGATCTAAATCATACCTTTTGCTCAATGCCACTGATGATGGAGCACAAGGCAAGCCGACAGGCTGCAAACACTTGCCACCCCTTGGTGTGACATTCCTTGGGCACTCCGGGGTTCCCATGAACTAACTAACTAACTAAGGAAAGAATAGGGAAAAACAAATGGTTAACTGATAGATATCATAGTCATGCACGACATGAGTCTTCATCAGTTTACAAATATCTTAGTAAATTACAAGAAAAAGGTAGTCTTATCTATTGATCTCCCAAAACCTGGAGCCCCAACATCATCCTTCCATAGTGATGTGGGAAACAAAGGCAAAAGGAAATGGCAAATAAAACTAAGTTTCCTTATAACTTGCAGCCCATTGACAAATACTTGAGGTTGTTTCTTCAGGATCTCCCCACCACCTTAATGCTAATGCTTTGCTAGAGGGAAAACAACTTTAGTTTGACAATAGTTAAGCCTTCAGCATCCTGTGAGTCTTCTTTAGCATATGAAAATCTCATTGGAAACTTCCCCTGGACTTTATCTCTCTCAACTCTCAAATATATAACCAGTCTCTCTAATGGGTCTGGGGCAGCTTTTCCTTCCCACAAGTCCTGTTCCAGTGCTTTAACAAAATATTCTTTTTGCACCAAAGAATTCTTTCTCGGCTGTTGACTCCAAACCCCACGAACCCCTCATAACCCTCAAAACTTCATCACCACTATTGAATTTCTATTACTCATTTGGGATGACCTTGCAGCCCAGTGTGAACTATTACAAAAAGACATCATAATATAATAATCCACAGAGTGGAAATACACAGTAACATAATTAAATACATGAAATGTAGTCTAATTTTTGTTATAGTGATTTTTATTCTAATGGTTTTTTTTTTAATTTATTTTTGAGAGACAGAGAGAGTGTGAGCAGGGGATGGTCAGAGAGAGAGGGAGACACAGCATCTGAAGACAGGTTCCAGGCTCTTAGCTAGCTGTCAACACAGAGTCTGACCTGGGGCTCAAACCACAAACCATGAGATCATGACCTGAGCCAAAGCCGGATGCTTAACTGACTGAGCCTCCCAGGCGCCCCAATTCTAATAGTTAAATTTTAATTCTCAGGCACCTGAAGTTCTTCCTAAATGTAGGGCAGTGGTTCTTAGCAAGGGAAATTTTTGCCCCTCCACAGGAAAAATATATGATGATATTTTTAATTGTCACAACTTGCAAGTGGAAGGAGGTGAGGGGAGGGAGTTAATGGCATCAAATGGGTGGAGGTGAGCAATGTTACTGAACATCCTACAGTGCATCCCACACATAAAGAATTATCTGGCATTAAATGACAATAGTGCCAAGGTTAAACATCCTAGAGTAAGAAAATCAAATATAATGATTTCACCAGTAATATTCTCTTTTAGAAGTGTTACTGTGGTAGAGCCCCTCCCAAAGGAATGTGGTGGAAGCCTTCTCAGAAGACAGGAAGGCAAAGTGCAAAGTGGCCCAATCAACTCCTAAACACATATGCATAACTCTGACATGACTCTGTAACTTGGACTGTGTCCAATCAGACTATATGTGTCACCATATATAGGGGACAAAGAAGTAGAAATTGCATAAAAGTCTACACCCAGCTGCACTCAAGGCTCAGCCTTTTTTGGAGTCTTAGCCCACTGAGCCGGTGCTGGCACAAAGAAAGCTGCATCCTAGAAAGAAGAGCTTTGGTGTCATGTCTCTCTGTGTGAGAATCCTGCTATATTATCTTTTTACTATGTTTTTGCAGTTGCATCAGTAGGATAGAGAAAATTAAAGTAGAAAACTAAGAATTTAAACTAAGACATCATAGTGAAACACAATTGAAGATTACTTTAAAAATTACTATAATATAAAATTAAAATTTCTGTATTTTAGAAAAAGTAGGCATAAAAGATAACATGTAGAATTTTGACCCTTAGGATCTTTATAAGTTGATTTTCATTAACTTTCATTAATTTGTCTCAATTTAAAGAAATTCTAATATAAAATAAATGGTAATTATATGTTTCATTTTATTATATATGTTCATAAGAGAACACAATGTACTTTAGGGAGTCATAAATATTCATGTTTTATGAAAACTATCATCATTTTTTAAGTTCTTTATGAAACTATTAGGAAGGTAAGAGGTTATCTGAAAATATGACTAAGTTAAAGGTCAAAGGAAAAGTTTAGTTTGTGAATGGCAGAGCCAATGTAAGGACCATAAGGTTAGAAGAAGAATATTTTGTTGAACATAATACTGATCTTTCTAGATGCAGTCACTGTGGAATGAATAATATTGTCTCCAGGATTATTCCTTAGATTCTTTAAGCAGATGTACAATTAGCCTCTTATAAGTTTTATAATTATCAAGAGGCGTGGCCCAAGATAATCTGTTTTGTTGGCCAACATAACAGTGGGCCAAGTGTAGTAGTGGATCCAAGCAAAATGATAATGACCACAGTCACTATTGAGTATCCGATCAGCCAGTAGCAAAATCTAATGCTTAGTGTCCAATATGGCACTATTTACTGATGTCAGTCCAGTAAACAATGTTTTCCCTGGAAGAGATATCTATTCTGAACATCATTTTTCCCGCCTGCCAGGCTTCTACTAGTAACACCATCCAAAGACTTATTGGACACTCTACTTGTTGTTTCTGAACCCTGCAAACTATTGCTTTTTACCAAGGAACTCTCTTTAAAACTAAAATATAGCAAACCACTAGGGTGACATTCTTCATATTCACTGGTCATTCCATATATCCCATCACCCAGAAAATGTTGACCTAAAAATGTGGAATAGCTCTTAAAGAATCAAATATTATATAGAGAGCTGGGAGATAGCACAAAGATACAATGTCATCCCAAAGTATCTGGTATATGCTTTGAAGCCGTGACTTTA
Source organism: Suricata suricatta (assembly GCF_006229205.1). Taxonomy (NCBI): domain Eukaryota; kingdom Metazoa; phylum Chordata; class Mammalia; order Carnivora; family Herpestidae; genus Suricata; species Suricata suricatta. The sequence goes on along the minus strand of NW_021873769.1, from coordinate 69,171 downwards.
TATTTATCGCTTTTTCCTCCCACTACCATATTTGGATCAAGGAACAGAGGTTAAGAAGAAAAGAAGCCCTTCTCTCTACTATGCACTGGCAAAAATTTTGCTTCCACTTTCAGAGGACTTAAAATCTCCAAAGAAAATTTTCCACCAGACAATATAACAATTATGTTATGTTATTTATTTTTATTTTAATTTTTAGAGAAAAGAGAGAGAATGAAAGAGCACACAAGCAGGGGAGAAAGAATCTTAAGGAGGCTCCATGCTCAGGGCAGAGCCTGATCTGGGGCTCAATCCCATTACCCTGGGGTTGTGATCTGAGCTGAAATCAAGAGTCAGGTGCTCAAATGACCGGGCCATGCAGAGACTCCATTTTTTTAAAATTTAATGTTAACACTGCCACCATTTCAAGATGCACTCTTCATGCCACTGAAATAGAAAGAAAAAAGGATAGTCTATTTGAGATAATTTACCAGATAATCATTAGGAAATTGGATTTGATACTACACAATGAGGAATACATTGTATACAGAGCAAACTGTCCATCACTGTGATGCCCACGGATCAAATTATTTGGTTTAAAGCAATCAAATACAGGAATAATGACTCTCAAGGGCTCAGACTTTCTCAAGAACAAAGTTTTGATCACTAGTCTTACAAAGAACAATGGCAAGCTGAAATTCTAGTAGAGAGCAATGATAAGAAATGGGTAATGGAATGAGAAAGTTATAAGCAAAAATTGCAGTTTCATGTTCAGGTACAGAAACCAAGGCTATAGTAAAAGCTTATATTTTCTACTTTTTTCTTTTTTCCCACTCCATTTCCTCTATTTTATACTGTATTATGTAGTGACTGTGGTTATTTTTAGAACTTATTTGATGGGGTACAGGCGACTCAGTTGAGATTTTGACTGAACCAAAGAGGAATGCACATGAATCACATGGATTCCAAGTCTAAAGATTTTAGTATCTCCTTCGGAGTGACAATGAGCGTATTTATGTTTGTTCCAGCGATATTTGCATTATGTAATATAGAAGCTTGTAGATGTTGATACTTTTAGAAGATTAAGTTTGGGAAGCAATGTGTATGTATATTGATGAGGAATATCATAGAAGTGGACCATGGTGGATATGATGAATTGACAAACAAAATTTAAAAGTCAGAAGTAAGGCACAAGATTATTGTTTCTGGTGACAATATAACAAAAGGATTTGTATTTTTTGGTATTGTTCTCTCTGTGACAGTGTTCAGAAATGTTCTAGTAACCAGTCTTTGGTTTGTAGCATGAAAAGCCTGCAGGCTTCTGGCTGTGGTTGTGGGAATATGGGTCCAGAGCTAATAGCTGTATTGATAGGTTTCCAAATGAGGAGGTAGAGTTATCAGATTACAAAAAATAGCTCCTTTGATTACCTTGTTTTGTGACTTGATGTAATAGTTAATTTTATATGTCAACCTGACTCGGTCATGGAGTGCCTGGAGATTTCATTAAACAGAATTCTGGATTTATCTATGAGGGTATTTGTGGATGAGATTAATATTTGAGTTGATACACTAGGTAAAGCATATTGTCCTTTCTAATGTCAGTGGGCCTCATTCAATCAGTTGAAGGCCTGAATAGTAAAAAAGGCCAACCATCCCCTAAGATAGAGAGAATTCTAAATTGGCTTTTTCCTGCCATCAGACTTGAACTGAAACATTGGCTCTTCCTGGGTCTTAAACCTGCCAGCTTTCAAACTGAAACTGTGACATTGGTTTTCCTGGGTCGTTGGCTCACCCTAAAGATCTTGGGACTTGCTAGCCTTCAAAATTGTGTGAGTTAATTGTTTATTATAAACATTTTCTGTGGTGTGTGTGTGTGTGTGTGTGTGTGCACACGTATTGTGTGTACATCCTATTGATTCTATTTTTCTGGAAAACACTGACTAATACACTTGGCCTTAGAAATTATTAAAGGGAAAATTTAATTTTTTTCAGCACTTTCAATAGTTTTTAGACAGTTTTATAATCTAGCTTTAATCCTCTTATGCATAACCTAGATAAAATAGATTCTCTCCTGTGAAACTAAACTCTGAATGATACAAATGAATATCTAAAATTGTCTTCTTTCCACCTTTATCCTTGATTAAATGTTTGGTTAATTGATTTTATACCTTTAGGTTGAAAATAATTTTCTCTGAGAATTTTGAGTATCTGTCCCATTGTCCTCCATTTCTTCTATAGTCTATTATACATATGGTTCCACTAGGATACTGATGTATTGATTTTTTTTTCCAGATTTTTTTCTTTTTCTGGTTTTGGATGGTGTCTATTCCTGAGTTTCTAAATCAATTGTTTTCTCTTTTGTAGAACATAATCTGTTATAAAACAATCCAATGAAATTTTCATTTCATGTATTTGTTATCTGAAAGTTCAATTTTTCCTTAGCTAAATATAGTAATTCTCTCACCCTTATATTCAAAATCTTTTTTACATTATCCTTATATTCATAATTTTCTTAAATCTTTTAACATATTAGAATTTATGTGAAATTCTTTTTCTTCTAGTTCTATTTTTTTATTCATGTTAACATTATGTTGTAGAGTATGTGAATAATTTTATTTTCCCTCAAGAGTACTAAATTTGTTAGGGGTCATGCAATGTTATTGAAGATCAGCTTGGTCACTATATTGGCTCAGTTATGGAGTGGACTTTACTCTCGAAGTGCAAAATGCTAAGATCTCTGGCTATCCACTGAATGTCCCAAGTGTTCAATGTGCGTTCTCTAATTTGATGAGCTAGAACTTGAACATCTTCTGGTGTTGGGTATATTCTAGTAATCGTTGATGCTGTTCTCTGCCCAGCCTTGCTGAATTTCACAATTTACAGGCATTAATTTTTTACTCAGTGAAAGAATCAAGAGAAAATGTGTGCAAATTTCTACTATGTTCTGTCTACGTTATTCTCCCTAATAAATCAATACATACCATAAATCTAGTTGACTACCCTCCAGTTAAGTTGAGTACCACTACCACCTTAATTTGGCTGTTTTCTGTAATAATATCTTTAATTATTTTTTTGAATTATGTTATTTGCCTTTTATGATTGTATAATATTTTCTCCATAAAGAGGCTTCTGTTTTTATTTTTTGTTGTATTTATTAACCTTTTTATTACCCCTAGACTTTGAATTTTAGAAAATCTTTCTTCTTTCCAAGATAAACTAATTTTAAAAACAATTATTAAAACGTTTTTTATATTTGTATTTTTGCCTCCTTAAAAAATTTTGCTATTGTTCTTCGTAACACATAAACCCAATCTTTTTTCCAAATTTTGCCTGCTCTAACAACATTTATTAAATACTTTGTTATCTGTCCGTAAATATGAGAAACATTTTTCTAACACTTAAATGCCATTTAACCCCTGCAGTTGTGCGTTCTGCCTTTTTCATTCTAGATTTTAAATTCCTAGTTAAATAGTAATTTATTCTACATAATTTACTTTATATATTTATCTAAAGCAATGTATAGTGTACAGATCTCTCGATAATTATTTAGTAAACAAATAAAAGCTTTTGAATCTATTTATATAAACAGGAAAGTAATTGATTCTTGCTCTAAGTATAATTCATTAATTTTAAGACATGACAGTAACATAACTTTTTAAACTCTCAGAAAAGAAAATGTTAAACAACTACCCAATGGTACTTAATTACTTAGATTTCATTATGTATTTACATTTTTATACATTGATTTTGTCATTTTCTGTGCAAACATAAAAAAGTAAATTATAAACAAAATAAATTGTTTAAGAAAGGAGCCAGGAAACATTTTCTGTAAAAAGACAGAAAACAGGTATTTTAGACTTTGCCATAGCATCTAAGGACAATTGGATAAATCTGGCATTGTGACAACAAGTAGTCATAGACAAAATGTAAACTAATAGGCGTGCTATGTTCTAGTAAACGTTTTTTTTTCAAAAACAAATGACACCTTGCATTGAATTCTGGACTATATTTATCCAACTCTTTGGTTAAATATAACTCCAAAAAATTTTTAAATACAGATTCCGAATCTTCAGAATGATTTTAACTCAGGGTCATCAGTATGTTTTCTATACAGTATCATCCTCAAAATGATCCATCAAAATGCTTTTGATAAAGCAGTGTTTCAAAAAATGTTCTACATGATCTAATGCTTTATTGCAACACTGTGCAATAGAAATATAATATGAGCCATACATGTAATTAAGTTTTTAATAATCCCATTTTAAAAAGTAAAGCAGATTAAATTAATAGTAATGTATTTTGTTTAATTTAGTATTTCTAAAACTGTATCATTTCATTATGTAATAAATATAAATATTATTATTATACTTTATATTGGTACAGACAAATTTTTGAAATTTGGTGAATATTTTATACTAACATCATGTCTTCATTTATAGCAACTGCTTTGAAATGCTTGTTATCCACATGCTGATAGTGGTTGGGCTGACCTACAGTATAAGTGTAGAGGACATTCTTCAAGTCTCTCATTCAAATTCTGCAAATTTTAAAAGTTTTGGTTTCCCCCAAAGTGTCCAATGGGAGATATTTCAGAAATAACCAAGAATTCTATTTATTACTCAAATGACTCTTGAATGCTTTGATAACTGAATTCCTGAGGAGTATAATTGCCTGGTGATACCACAAGGAATAAAAATTATCATACAACAGCCACCTAGCTAACAGCTATTTTAGGACGTCATTTATTACAGATATTTAAATTGTAAAAAATATCTATTTCTTAAATTGACAAAATACTGCAGCTAATTCCCAAAGAAATGGAAAACTGTTATTAAGGAATTTTAGAAATTGGTTAAGACTATTTGATAAGTTAACTGCATGAAACAAACTGCAATCATAGAATGTCCCCCCCAAATTAAAATTAAATGCTTTAATTCAGTATTAGTGGGAATTCCTGGAATGACAGAGTGGAATATCAGCCAGAGGTAAATAGAACTTTCTCCAAACTGGAACTGTGAGCATTTTTAAATCAAATCTAGAGTTTATGCTCCAACTGAGATTCACTGTTTAAAATCTGATATATACTAGAAATCTCTTCAAAAGAGCAGGTTTGAATGAGCATTGAGATTTGAGCTGGTGAAGTTTGGTTTGTTACTGTGTTTATTATAAGGGAGGAAGACAGATGTTAATGAAATATTTTTCTTGATTTTTTTAGTTCAGGCAGAACAATGGTCTTTTCAAACAATTTTTTCTGCTTTAAATTTGAACTCTTTTTCTTGACATCTGAGGCTTTTATCTTTGCTGGCTATTCAACAAAACTCATGTAGCATGCACTTAAGAGTCAACAACAAATTGCTTGAAATATATATATTCATTTTCATCCAGATAATAAGACGTATTCCAGTATATTTTTATTGCTTATATATGATCAATATTCCACTTACCTTTAGGTGAATCATTCCTTTGTCTTTGGTTAGAAGCCTTTATAAAGGGGAAAGAAGAAATGTCTCCTATGATAATTATTATAAAATAATGAGTAAAATGTTTGAAAAGGAACCTTGGGTACTTTCTGCTCATTTAAGAGATTGCATAATGTTCAGATTTCCAGGAGAGTTATGGTTCTCCTCATGCCAGTAGTGGAAAATGAATCTGACCCTTGGGCTCAAGGTCTCTAAGTATTTGGAAGTTGACATTTTTAGACAACTCCTATCAATAGCTGCCATCAATATTCAGACTTCTTGGTACAAGAGTGTGAATTTTTCTCCTACTGAAAAATTGCTTCTGTGTTTACTTTATGACACAGAAAACCAGTGGGAGAACAGGAACACATAAAACAAAACCATTTACTTTATCCAGCAAATGGCCCAGATCCTGACATGTCCATAAAATTATGTAAAAATAAAGGACTTATTTATATATTTTCATACCTTATCATATCTCTTCTCTTGCTGATCTATTAATTGTAATATTATCTCTTCCACATTAAAATGGCTGTCTGACAAGTTGTGTAACATTGTGGAATTATTTGAGTTCCAGAGGAGCACAATTGGTGTTTGCAGCATGAGTGGTAGCACTAAAGGTATGCATGGTATCTTTCCATAGCAAAACATATTTGAAATAAATAAAAACATTAAATATATGAAATGTGAGAGTTTAAAAAATACATATATACTGATATTTAGCATTTCTGATTCTGCATGTGTCTTTTAAAAATATTAAAAAGGTGGTATGGGCCCATCAATCAAATAAATTGTTTGCTGTTTTTATTTGAGCTTAACGTCATTCTGTATATATAAATTGGAAATTGTAGATTACAAAAATTATGTTACCCATCTGGAATATTTTGTACTTAATCCTTATGACATCTGTCTGTTTCCTACACTTGTATCGAAGAGTACAAAAGAGGGAAGACGTTTATTAAAGACTTTTAAACTATATTCAATTTATTTATGTCAGGAATCATTAAGATATACTTAAGAGTGTATATAAGTATATACATATGTAACATCTGGTGCTTCTTGAGTTAACTAAATGTGTAAAACTATACTGAGATTTTTCTTAGAAGTATACTATAATTTTTGACCTAGTCTTTCTTTCATTTTGTAAAGAAAGAACAGATGCAATAATATATAAATATTTAGAAAATTGATAATAATAAAAACCAAATCCCGTATTCTCTTTGATATATTTTTTAATCAGGCACCACTACTTCTGCCAACAATATCAACAACAAATAGTAATGAATTTTTGCATTTCTAATCGACATTACATAACTGACTTAAACTCTCAATTGCATGAGAGAATATCCTGGCACACATCCAGGAGATCACAGAAAGGTCTCATATAGTTGGGAAAGACCATCTTTTTGCCAATAGGTTAGAGAATGATTTGTGAGTACCCTCATCTTTACATTTCTTGATCAAACACAGATTCCAAATCAAGGCTTTGCCATTAATTTCAAAGGCTTTAATAAAAAATGCTAGTAAGTTTGACAATCTATTTTTCATATTGTTTGCATGACCTCAGAAAAATCAACACTTGCAGACATAGGTAGATTTTTAGGACATTCTGATGTGGAGACAAATAAATGATAAATACCAAAATAAGGCCTGGACTACACTAGAGGCATTTATTTAGTGATGATTTTCCTCTTGCAGTAGTAACTATCTTTGTTTTTGCTGTTCAAAATATTTAGGCGAGGGTTTGATTCCTTCCTTGAACATAATTTCAGGGAAGAAAAGAAATTTTTTGGGTCACTGGCAAAGCATTAAAAGACAAAAGAACTGAGGGTAAACCAAATGCTCAAGTAAGGCTATGTCCAGTGTTTTTCTGGCTGATCTTGGGTCAGTTAAATGGAATATGTTAACTCCCTTATAATATGGCTTTCTGAGATCACAGAATTAAGTCATTGAAGCAAGATTCATCCTATTTCTTCACTTGCTTTTAGTACCTACTTATTTCACAAGTTTTTGACCCCCAACTCCACAGTCTTATTCAGATCCATAACTCTGGTACTTTCAGGAATTTTTATTACTCTTACTGATATTTTGTCCTCAAACTTCTGCACAGCTTCTCATTTAGTCAATGCCTTGGTCACTTTATCTTCAATTCCTGGGTGCAAGAACTCTTTGCTTGAGGCCATATCTAGGCCTTAACCTGCTAGAACCTTCATGCTGCTCTCTTTCTGCTTAATCAAAAAAAGTAGTCCTCAAGCCCTCATTAGGTGTGGGGAGATGAACTTGGTGTTTTATGTTTAGGTCCTCAAAGATGTGTTGGAAAGAATGAAAAACACAAGATGAACACTAATTATTTCCTACCACCCATAAATAAATTATATTCAAGATTATTAGCATGAGGAAATGTTTATTATTTTTTGTGCAGATGTTGCTACAAGCTTTTTGTGACCAGGCCATCTATGATTACAATGTGATTTCATGTAATTCTTCTTAATGGAAGACATTAGTTTTTATACAATATTTTCATACCAGCAATCTATGAGACAAGGGCACTTCTGCCATGCCAGGGAGTTCTCTTTCTCTGGATTTTTGCTTTAAGACATGATAACTAACCTGAAAAATAAAGACTCTTAAGGATTTTTCTTATTTAATGACACAAATTACTTTCATAAGAGTTTTCAATACCTTTAGTTTCAAAAGTGAGATGATAGGATATAATTATGCTATAATAAACTACGTGAAAAGTGAGATTTCTCAAACTTATTATTTTGACTGTTATATCCTAGTCTTAGGCAGGCCATAAAGATGGGCACAAGGCTCTTCAATCGTGAGTAAATTATGTTTAACTTTAGCTTGGCTAAATTATTATTTATGATGTGATTTTTACAATTTTTCTTTACTTTTATCTTTGGCATGCTTTCCTTGACAATTTCTAGATATAAACATATTTGTTTGTTATTACCATTTCCTGAGTCTACTCTTTCACAATGGCTACTGAATTATATAGAGGAAAAACAAACAAACACAGATTGATCTAAAACGATCAACAACAAATTTACTTTATGCAACTTCAACTAGGGCTTAGAAAGCACTGTGGCTTTTAAATTAGTCTTTTTTTAGTTCTCTAAAACAATTATTAGGAAAACTGGGACAAAACCTTCATATTTCTTCAACTCCACTACTTTAAACCTCTGCAGATGCCCTCCTCACAGTTTATGGAGAAGATAGAGGACAGCTAACAGAAGCTTCTACAAGTTCAAACCTCCTCATATAATTTTATTATGCTCTCTTTTTTTCTTTTTTGTCCTTCATTACAAAAGTTTTTAAAAACTATTCTGCACTTACTATCTATCCATCTCTCTGAGCCACAATGTATTATATCTAAGTCTTTGCTATCATTTTCTTTTTAAAGCTTTTTTCTGTTGAAATCCCTGAATCTAATTTCTGTTTGTTGTTTGTTTTTCCACATCATTTTCTACAGTGTTACAAGGCTGAATTTTAGAAAATATCATTTTAAAGTTTCAATGCCAAGGACGTCTGTTATGGTAATATTACAAATCAGATATTCTAAAATGTACCTGTTACAAAAATATAAAATGTCATAACACGTATTGTAACCATTCCTTTAAATGTTTGGATGAGCTGACAGGAAAATAACTCTTCTAAAGCCAGAAGACTTACAACAGCCTAAGACTTGAAAGGCCAGGATTATTAATACTTAACTAAGAACAGAGCTTCAGTTTTAAGGACCTCCTGAACCTAAGACTTACTAAAGAAAAGCGTTGGGTATACACAAGACAAAACATCTGATCTTACACTAAGGAGGTGGTCAAAGATTGGATGTTTACTCACTTAAACAAAAAAGAAACAAACAAAAATGATAATAATAAATCACAAGATGGAAGAGAGTAAAAAAAATATTGTGTCAGCTGGGACTCTGAATGGTTAGGAGAAAAATTATAAAAGTTTCTTGAGAAATTGAATAATAGGGGTTCCTGGGTGATTATGTTGGTTAAATATATGGTTCTGGATTTCAGCTCAGGTCATGATCTCATGGTCATTAGATCAAACCCTGAATGACACTCTGTGCTGATAATGTGGTGCCTGCTTGATATTTTTTCTCTCTCCCTTTTACTTCCCCCTCTCTCTTATAAGTAATTAAATAAACATGAACAAATAATGCACTTAGATTAAAAAATCTTTTTATAAAGAATTTGAAAAATAGGTTGAATCATGTATTAGTTTGAAGCTGGAATTCCCTGTATTTTCAGATTGTGAGAAAAAAAAAAAAATCTAAACCTTAATGTAAACTATATCTGTCTTGACGGTGCCTCCAAAATGTAAGGAGAAATTCACTGGTAAATTGAAATAGTAACTCAAAAAACATACTCCCAAATATAAGAGGAAAATGATACAATTTTAGATACACTAGAGCAGATAAAAAACTTAAAACACAGAAAATCATTTATGTCCCTTCTGAAACACATTCTTCAATAAGCATAAACGTCAAAAAGTTTTTCCCAAAAGGAAAGATTGAGAAGTAAGACAAAGAGTTGCACAGGATGATAAACATGTGAATAAGTCTACACAAATACTGTTCATATAACATATACTTAAACTATGTCAGTTATAATATTATATTATTTTTATTATATTACTATATTACTTATTTGTTGCTACCTAAGTAATCATTGCAAAATTTAACTAGCTAAAACAACAATAATGATTTACTACTTTTTACCATGTTTTGTGTCAAGAATTCAGGGGTGGTTCAGTTGGGCATCCTTGACTCAGGTTCTCTCATGAGGTTGCAGTCAGATTTTTGCTGGGGTTACATAAGAAGGCAAATTTATTTCCAAGATGTTTTATTCACCTTGATGGCATGTTTATTCCTTTCCAGTGGGTCACTCTACTATGCTGCTTCAGTACCCACGTGTATGGCAGCTGGTTACTTCAACAGTAAATGATCCAAAGACCAACACAGAGGCTGCAATGCCTTTTAATGCCTACCTAGCCTTAGAAGTAAGGCACAGTCACATCCTAGGTTTCCTACTGGTCACGAGACTGCAAACCAATGAAGTTCTTAAAACTGGTGAAAAATGATACTGTTTTATGAACACTCAAGATTACAAAGATATCAGTTTTTCCCAATTCACTCAAAATTTAGTCGGATTTTGTATGTATTTTGAATAGCTGATTTGAATTCAATGGAGAGTAAAGACTATCTGAGAAATTCTTGGAAAAATAGAATATGTGTGAAAAATTGTTCTAACTCACATTAACTATATTAAAAGAAACACTGTGGATATGATAAAACACCCAATGAAACTGAAAGGGAACTGATAAGCACACTCATATATGAAAACCTAAGCCCTAAAAGAATTGACATCAGGGACTAGTGGGGAGATGATGGACTTTTCAACAAATTGTGATTATCTATATGAAAGAATAAGAAATCGAATCCTTGCATCACACAAAAAAATCAATTCCAGGATGAATAAAGATTTACATGTGAAAGACAAAACACTAAAGCTTTAAATATATTAATATAGAAAAATGTCTTTATTAATTTTGTATAGAAGAGCACTTAAACTACAAAGCACTTAAACTAAAAAGAAATAAATAAGTTTTGAGGGCAACATGGAGGAGAGGAATCCATACTTCCCATGCCTATCAAACAAAGAAGGGCTGAAGCCAAAGGACTCTGAATATCAAGAATCTTGGAGGAAAGAAGATAGAGTGTACTAGAAAGAAAACGAGAAATCCAGATGGCCCTAGAGGTACGTGATTACAAGCTGGGGGAGATAAAACGGAGTCAGAGAGAAGGGATCTTCTTCTTCAGAGAGACAAAGGGAAGAGAAAGGGCATCTGGGGAAGTGTGAAGCTGTATCTGGAGAAGAGAAAAACCTCCGACTGGGATGGAGAGGATCCTATCATCCCATCTCTAACTACAGGGCTTTCTTTGGAATGGGGCTGGCTTCCCTGTTCGCACTCCTGGGAACGAAGAGGGGAGACACCTCCAGGTCCATTGGTGCATCAGGAGCACAGTCTGTAACAGAAGAATCTTATCCCCTACCCTGAAGTGCTGCACCATAGCAGCGGGATTACATTTCTGACGTCATCGTTAACTCGAACCTAGTGGGAGTTTAAAATCCAGCTAAGTGGGCAAATGTAGGAAATAGTGGAGCAAAACAGCTGCCTCATCTGTGCCTGCCGCACAGTAAGGACAGATGCAAAGGAGTGATTAGGAGCACCTGGGTGGCTCAATCGGTTAAGTGTCCGCCTTTAGCTCAGGTCATGATTTCTTGGTTTGTAGGTTTGAGTCCTGTGTCAGGCTCTGTGCTGACAGCTAGCTCAGATCCTGGAGGCTGCTTCAGATTCTGTATCTCCCTCTCTCTCTGACCCTCCCCTGCTCATGCTGTCTCTCTCTGTCTCTCAAAAATAAAAAAGCATTAAAAAAAAAAAAAGGAGTGATTAGGGACACCTAGTCTGTGAAGAAGGGACTGAGGGTTTGCCATTTTCCTCCCCACAACCACTAAGGTGGGGCCTCAGGGATTGGTCTGTGTGGCTCACAGTGGAAACAGGACCCGCCTTCACCAAACCACGCCCCCAAGCTGGGTAGTTGCTTATCTATCTGAGCTGGATAGATGCTGTGGAAACAGAAGTCCTCCTCATCCAGACCAGCAGTGCAACATTGCCTGGATTAACTCTAGGTCAATTCTTGTTATTTAGATACATTCTTCTTTTTCTCCTTCTTATCTCTTCCCTCCTCTAGGCTGGTTACTCTGGTTATTGGTCTGCCTGGTCAATGTTCACATTCCCTTTCTCCCCGCCCCTGTCTTTTCTAACTTTGTATATGCTCTTCATCAGCGCTGCCTACATCCTGTTGTTTACTTGTAACTGACATTTCTGGTTTTATGCTTTTATATTGTCTTTTGCTTTGGTTTTTGTTTTTGTCTGTTTGCTTGTTTGATTTATTCGTTTGTGCACTGTCTTGTCTTTGTTCCCTGTTTGTCTGTTTTCTTTTCCCTGGCTACTTAAAGGAACAACCCAAAATATACCTGGTATGTTTATTTGCCTACAAGTAGGGAATAAAATAAACAAACTCACAACAACAAAGACTAAGTTACACTCTCAAAAAAACACCTCCTGAATGGCAAGGCCCTGAACAGTATATGAACCCCTTTTAATATAGAAGTACTCGCAGATGGAGAGCACATAACAAGCTTTTAAAACTTATAAGGGACTGAATACTAGCCAAAATGATGAAACAGAAGAATGCTCCGCTAAAGAAATTCTAAGAAGGAGTAACAGCTAAATAATTGATCAAAACAGATATAAGCAACATAACTGAAAGAGAATAAAAATAATAGTCATAGAATTAACCACTGGGCTTGAAAAAAATACCCTGCCCCTACTGTAATAAAAATCCTGCTTGGCTGATGATTGGGGCTCTCAGCATGGATCCACTGCATTGGTGAGGTCTGAGAGACCGAGCTTAAGCTTGAATAAATGCCCTTTGCTTTTGCATACGTGATGTGGACTCCCTGGTGGTCTTGGTTTTTAGGGACCCCGTAATCTGGGCATAGCAGGATAAACTTAACAGAAGGCCATGGGGGAGCTGAAAGGAGAAAAGAAAGTTACAGAGAGGTAGGGAGTCAAACCATAAGAGAATTTTAAATACTGAGAACAAACTGAAGGTTGATGGGGGTTGGGGGAGAGGAGAAAATGGAAGATGGGCATGGAGGAGGGCACTTCTCTGGAGAAGCATTGGGTGTTATATGGAAACCAAATTGACAATAAATTATTTTTTAAAAAAGAAATAAGTAGAGAGATTAGCGACATTGAAAGTTATAATGGTTGTTCCCCAGAGGCTACTATAAAGAAGGAAAAAGTACAAAACACAAACTGGAAGCTTGCCACCTATATAGGTGACAAGTTATTAGTACCCAGAATATATTTTATAAACCCATTAACTATAGATAATAACACAATAGTAAAATGAATAAAATACTTTATGGTATAACAGAATAAAAATAAGAACTTGTCAATAAACTTAGGAGAATTCTCAGCCTTGCTAATAAAATAAAAATACTAATGGACACTACAATAAAACATGTTTGAACATGTATAATTCACTCATAAAAGAGTACAACTTTAGAAAGTTAATTAATTTTACCTGGTTAAGTTGAAAATATTAATACTCCACTTGACAACTCCATTTAAGAAAGAAACTTTCAGGAAAGACAGCTAAAGTGTGCCTGGATGTTTCAATCGATTGAGCACCCCACCATTGATCTCAGTCCAGATGTTGATCTCAGGGTCATGAGTTCAAGCTGCACATGGGCTCTGCACTGGGTTTGAAGCCTACTTTAAAAAAAAAAGAGAGAGAGTTTAGTTCATGTGTATGTGAAACAAGATGTTCAGAGATGCATTTTTGGTAAAAGAAAATCCCAACATAACAAAAGTGGCCATCTCAATATACTGGATATATAAAATATAGTACATTTATACAGTGGATATTATGCTCCAATCTATGAATTATAGCTATGTGCATCAATCCAGCTATCTCTGACAAAGATAATGCTTAATTAAAAAAATGAATGTCAGAGAAACATAAGAGGAATAAGTGGATACATGCATGTATGGCAAAGTTGCTAACAGAAAGCAAGAAAAGTATAAACACTAAGTTACACAAAAAATTACTTCAGGGAAAGTAGTCACAGGTATGAGATTAATTCAGGGAAAAAGAAATTTTAGAACTATAAATTTCTGCATTTTAAATTTATAGTTTAGTGCATTGATTTTGTTTTACTATTTTGCTTCATTGCATACCCACACACACAGAGAGATATCTGCCATATAGTAAAGGCTTAATAATAAAAATACATTTTAATGAATCAAAACATAAAAGAATGATGCTGTTACTCATTCACTTATTTGAATACTTTGTTCTACAATCTCATTTATTTTGTCCTGATGGCAGAATCTGTATTGATATAGTTGTGGGTTAGAGTCTATACTCTGTCATTTATATGAACATAAACAAATATTTTGAACTCTCTGAGTTTCAAAATCTCTATCAAATGGTGCTAAATTAACCTACTTTGCACTTAATTCGACTTTTCCCTAGCTTAAATGTTAAACCTCTTAAAAGTAGTCCAAATTTAATAATCATTGTAGTTTCATAGCAAATGGCAGTATATTAAACATAAATGATAGTTTGCTATTGTTGAATGAATGAATGTGTACATCAATGAATGGGTACATAAATAAAGGAATAAATGGAATTTAGTCCATATATAGGCAAGTAATAAGGTCCTCCAGAGGTTAGTGAGGAAGAAAAGATCAAGTAGACTTCATATATCAGATATATATAATCAATAAAATGAACAATTAATTTTTTTATTTAGCTAACCTATCACAAAATAATATTTTCAAAAGGACAGTGACACACACACAGACACACACAGAGACAAGATCTAAACAAGGCTAGACAACACAGTTGTCTTGTTTAGAAGTTGTTTCTTGTTATTAAGCAATAATCATTATATTTATCAGTTTGTTTTAAATCCATTTCATAATAGTAAGTCTTCTGTGTGCCTTTTTCTTTGAGCAATGTAAAAGTTCAACTACTGAATGTGATAAATTAGAAAAAATCCTGAAGCTAGTGTTTCTCTAACATCTACATCAGAATCAAATGTGGTACTAGTTCAAATGGAAATTCCTAAGCTATGTGTGATAGATAATGAATTTGAATTTGCTGTTAGATTTCTAGCACCTATATTTTTAAAAAGCCCAACATTCTAGAGATTGAGTTATTATTATTATTACTTATTCTTATTATCTTGATAAACTCATTAAGGAAGAGTTACTTTAAAAAAAAACTTTGAGGTTTTATTACCTATGTCTCACCTTTTAACTGTAAACATCTGTGAGAATATTGCTAAAAACCACTAAGGAAATAATGTTCACATCTTCTTGGTCCAAGAATATCTGAGTCTTTGGGGACCTTTACTTTTCCTTGTATTTCCCATTGCTTTATTTATTCTTTATAAACTGGAGGAGTCAACACTTGAACTAACACTCATAGGTATGTGTACAATGAATGAACATACATATTAGGCCTAAATAAATTATAGTATTATTCTATATTTAACAAATTAGAAGAATAATTATTCTTTATTCCATTCATTCTTATCTGAAAAGACTCATGGAGATGGGATGGCTCCTGTTTCATTTTTATTATCAACTATTTTACTTATTTAATAAAAGACTTCTTAATAGAGCAATTACTGTATCATGTGCTATTAGAATATCACACAAAAAGCAGATTGACAAGACTTTACACTTCAGAAAAAAACAGATTTATTTTATGTCAGTTACACAAGGAAGAATGATGACGTCGGAGCAATGGATGAAAATGATTATATAAGAAAATACCTATTTAGTGATATTATTTAACATTCTTTTAGTACCTAATATTGGTTACTGAAACAAATTAGTGAAAGATACAAATATATTAATATGCAATTTGCAAAGAGTTTTTGGGTAATGTTCTATTATTAGTTTATGAAACAATATTTGAAAATATTTTAGTAGCATAGGTACTTAAATGATAAAACAATAAAAATTAATAATAACATTAGGTTATTGGCTGGGCATATTAAACTATGTCACTATTAAAAACAACAACAAAAATAGGTAACACAACAACCACAATAAAACCTTCCTGACCTACAGTTTACATAAATAACTGAATCTGTATCTTAGAAAATGAAAATAACAGTAAGAATCAATGAGAAGTTAGAGAAGCCAAAATCAATGAAGAAATAATTTGTTGTTTTAGAGCCCAAGATACCAATTATCATTATGGTAAGAACATTTCCCATTTACTGAAAATTATTTGAACCTAGGTTCTCTATTTAATGCCATTGACATGCATATTAGTAGACTTGAAAATCAGAGTCAATTGAAGACAAGAAACAGCAGCTTAATTACTAAGCTTCCATCACTGTGATGCATCCTAATCTCAGGTAATCAACAGAACCAAAATTCCCCCTTGCTTAACCTCAGTTTGTCTATGTTCAAGGTGAAAACCTCACTTGTCTCATGTTGAATTTAGAATTGCCTTAGAAGTATTGTCACCACTGTTATTTCTTCAGCATGAAGGAAATGAAAGGTATTATACAAAGCCATGTAGCCACCTGGGTGGCTAAGTCAGTTAAGCTTCCGACTTTGGCTCAGATCATGATTTCACATTTCATAGGTTCAAGCCTCAAATTGGGTTCTGTGCTGACAGCCTGGAGCCTGCTTCAAATTCCGTGTCTCTCTATCGCTCTGCCCCTCCCCCGCTTTTGCGTGCCCTCTCTCTCTCTCTCTCTCTCTCTCTCTCACTCTGTCTCTCTCCAAAATAAATAAACATTAAACCATTTTTTAAACCATGTAAAAATATAGTCAGAGTAAAAGGTTGATAATTTCTCTATGCAGTTTAATCAACTGGATTCTTTATGCTTAAAAACTCACTTTGGTTTAGCATGATTCCTTCTAGGTCCATCCATTTTGCTACAAATGGCCAGATATATATATATACACACACACATATACACCACATCTTTTTGATCCATTCATCACTTGATGGGCATTTAGGCTCTTTCCATGATTTGGCTATTGTTGAAAGTGCTGCTATGAACATTGTGGTACATGTGCCCCTATGTATCAGCACTTCTGTATCCCTTGGGTAGATCCCCAGCAGTGCTATTGCTGGGTCATAGGGGAGTTCTACTGATAGTTTTTTGAGGAGCCTCCACAGGATTTTTCAGAGCAGCTGTATCAGTTTACATTCCTACCATAAGTCAGGCAGAGGACAGATACCATATGCTGTCATTCATAGGTCTAATAGGAGAAAGCTAACAGGGGACCATGACAATGGGAAAGGGGGAGAAAAGAGTTGGGGAGAAGGAGTGAGGCAAATCATGAAAGACTTTTGAATGCTGTGCGCAAACTGAGGGCTGAAGAGGGAGCGGAGAAGGGGAAGGGGGATGATGATCATAGAGGGGGGCACTTGTGGGGAAAAGCACTGGGTGTTATATGAAAACCAACTTGGTAATAAACTATATTAAAAAAAAAAACACCTCACTTTGGGACTGAACCACCTAAATGGTTTCTGAACAGAGACTATTTTTGTCTCACAATCTGAAGAATAATCCATGTTAATTTCAATATCTAATGTTCAAATATTCACTGTATTTTAGTCTTAAATATCTCATGTTTGGTTACCATATCTGCTTCTTGACCTCATCAAAACCAAAATTCTTCCTTAAACAATTCAAAAGAAGTTCCAATTTAAAGTTTAATATTAAATGAAATTTTCATAAATATGCTTTGTGTTCAGTTTCTGTGTTCCATAATGAAACTAAAGTTTTGACGTAGGCTAAATGTAGAATCAGAAGTAAGATATTAGATAACATGAAAGGTCATACATATACTAAAGTTTAGAGCACTGATCTATACACCTTATTTTGTAAATGATAGACTCACCTTCACTATCACTATTCTTAAATGTCTACATTAAATTTAATAAATTTAAAATTAACAAATTAATAAACATTTTTAGTGTAAAATATTAGTTTGTTGGGACTTACGATTCAACGTATTTCCTAAGAAATGGTAGATAAGAGATGTAGCACCAATTTTAAACTATAGTAACCATGGTAAGAATAATCAAGAAAAATGGACTCTAAAATAACAACATAAAAAGTGTGACCTGGACATCTAGGTGGCTCAGTCAGTTAAGGGTGCCATTCCTAGTTTCCGCTCAAGTCATGTTCTCACAGTTCATGCATTCCAACCTACATCAGGCTCCACAGTGACAATGCAGAGCCTGCCCGAGATTCTCTCTCCCCTTCCCCCTCTGCCCCTCTCATGCTCTCGTGCTCTCTATTTTTTCTAAAAACAGGTAAAATAAACTTAAAAAACAAAGTATGGCCCAATGTATGCTGTGAAATAGAATGAATATGGAGCAGGGAGCGTGTGGTATAAACTGGTGTAAAAATGTGATTTTTTTCATGTAAAAAATATTAAAAGCCAAATGATTTAAGAAATTTATTGTTATGGATTTTAAGTAATGCCTTTAAAAGGATAAATTATGGGACATCTGGGTGGCTCAGTCAGTTGGGCCTCTGACTTTGGCTCAGGTCATGATCTCACAGTTTGTAGGTTCAAGCTCTGTGTCAGGCACTATGCTGACAGCTCAGAGCCTGGAGCCTGCTTTGGATTCTGTGTCTCCCTCTCTCCCTCTGCCTCTCCTCCACTCATTGTCTGTTTCTCTCTGTCTCAATAATAAATAAACATTAAAAAAATTTTTAAAGGATAAATTATATATACTTTGACTAATAAAAATGAAAAAGGATACATGATATATAATGGAAGTAAACTTTCTTTGCATTCCATAATTTCAGTCCCATCATCAAAAGCAAACAGAATAGTATTCTGTGCATGTGTGCAGATGTGTGCATATGATCCCAAATTGTCAATGCATATGCAAATATATACCCATATACACATATCTCCCTTACAGAAGTGGAAGCTTATTTTAAATTTTCTATATCTTTCTATTTTACTGTTGTTATGGATCATTTCATATAAGTACATAAAGATCTATATAACTCCTATTTCATCACTGCAGAGGTGAGTTATGGACCTTTATCCAGATGCTTCACAGTTAATTTATTTATTCTCCACCGGATGAGCATTGATGATTACCTTATACTTCCATAGCTGCATCTGCCAGAAAAATATTAAGTAATACTGTAATAGTGGCATCCAGACTTAATGGAAGTCCTCCTAAAATTTCACCGCTAAGCATGCTGATTGTTTTTTATTTATACATACATACACAGTGATCATAATAAGTCAGTTTATATCTATTCATTGCTCTTACTTTACTAATATTTTTCATAGTTGTTTTTGTCATTTGTTTGTTTTGCTTTGTGTGAGTTTTTAACAATAATGGCTATCAAATTTTATTAAATGCCTTATTTGTAATTATTGAGATGATTATTTTTTGACCTACCAATATTATCATTTATACTTATAGACTTCCTAATATTCAACTATGCTTACAAATCTAGAAAGAACCACAAGAGTTATGATTTTCATATACTGCAATATTTTTTTTTCTTTAGAACTATGGCAAAATAGTGCATTAGTTTATAGTTGCTTTTTTAATACTAGTTTTGTGATTTTAAAAACATATCCCTGCCCTTGCACAAAAAAGAACTTTGAGGGGTGCCTTGATGGCTCAGTGAGTTAAGCATCCATCTTCAGCTTTAGTAATGATCTCACAGTTTCTGAGTTCGAGTTTCACATCGGGCTCTGTGCTGACACCTCAGAGTCTGGAGCTTGCTTAGGATTCTGTGTCTCCCTCTCTCTTTGCCCCTTCACCACTCATGCTTTGTCTCTCTGTCTAAAAAGTAAATAAACATAAATAACGTTTAAAAACTTCAAAGTATTTCTCTATTCTCTTTACTGGAGAGTGGTACTGCCCTTGTACAAATAGTATTGCAGCTGTACAATTTTGAAAGTTTGTTAATATTCACTTACACAGTCATCTGGGTGGGTGAATTTATCAAGATAGGAGATGGTGGCTTTTCAATAATCTTCTCAATGTTTTCTATGATAACTGGTCTGTTTAGAATTTATATAATTCATGGTTTTGAACCCTTTTCTAGAATACATCCTAACATATTTTAATGACAAAATAATTCTTCCTGGGTAAGAGGAAGGCAAAACAAAACAAAAACTTTCTGAAACTATTTGCCTGTGTAAATTCTGTTAATGATGAACTTCTTGGTGTGTTTAGAAGGAAATACTGACTACCAAGCATACTTGGTCTTTCATATTCCAGCTCCTGTTCCTACATCTAGTCAAATCTTTCTCCAGTCGCACTGGAGTCTCCTAAATGCAAGACAATACCTGTAAATTCCAGAGGCATAAATGTTGGCCCTTGTGGGTTTACATTTATCATTCATTCCCTCAGGTCTGTAACTCAGGCCAAGTTTAACCATTTTTTGTAAGTTTAGGAGATGAATCCAGATTTATTTCTGCTTCTTACTGTTTTTCTTAGTGTTTTTCAAAGATTTCTATCAAGCAATTATCATAATCATTGATTTGTGTTTCTGTCTCTTTGTCTCCTATCCTTCTAAGGCTGATGACAAATCATATTTTTCTTTCTGTATTTAGCACTTTGTCACCTAATTGGGTAATCTTGAGTGAGTGTAGAATAAATATAGAAAATGTATCGGTTGATAAATATAGAAGAACTCTGAAAATGTTATGACTAAAATAAATATTGCTGTCATGTTAAAAAATGTATTGTCTTCAAATTTTCTTCCTTTTTCCTATGAGTTTATCTTCAACTTCTAATATTGTCGAATATTACAGTTTGCTTTTAAAAGATCTTTAAAAGAGTGGTATGCACTCTCCTTCCCCCCAAAAAAATGAACAAAACAAAACTAAGATCATTAATTAATCAACTACTTAGAAATTCTAATCACATCCTTCACTTGTCACCTAGCAATCCCCAGAAGACCCAAAACAAGAAGACAGGGACTGGATACTGTTATCTCCGTTTTATAAGTCAGGAAAATAATTGTGAATAATTAAAATAGTAAAGATTAGTTGGAAAACAGAATTGAAAGTTGATCCTCTTGGTTTTCAGCTTGAAATAAAAATAAAAGTCTCTTTTTAGCTTATATATTTCTATTGATAATTGACTATTATCCTCCATTGAAAAAGGTGATATATTGCAATATTACAATCTTACAACCTAAAATCCTGAGAAGTTGCTTGGATACACACCAGAACAATAGAACAACAACAATAGTTTACACCTCAATCTCTGTTTTGCTTAAAACTGAGCAAAATTTGTCTTAGATTCAAAAAAAGGACATACTCATTTCTACTAGCAAAATTCTCCAGGAGAGGAAATAAATTTGAAGTCAAACATATAAAGATGACTCTTTAAGGAGAGGAGATTTTATTTCTTTCTTGCAATTAGATTTATGTAGTGAAGTAATATGGTAAAAATATTTTTTGACGTTTATTTTATTTTTGAGAGAGGGGAGAAAGAGAGAGAGCGCGACCAGGGAAGGGGCAGAGACACAGACACAGAATCCAAAGCAGGCTCCAGGCTATAAGCTGTCAGCACAGGGCCTGAGGCAGAGCTCCACCTCTGGAGCTATGAGATCATGATCTGAGTGGGAACTCAAACCTTTAACAGACTGAGTCACCCAGGTGCCCCAAAACAATTTTTTTAGACATATTGACAGTGACCTATGCTCTGAATAGAAGAAATCTCCATTTCTTACCAGGATACAATTTATTTTCTAGGTTACCATTAAGTTTTCTGTACCTTCAGAAGTTCAGCTAGATATAGTTTGATTAAATACACTGCCAATTATTTATTCAATATGAATCACCCATATATCTTTACACCCATTTGTTATATATCTCTCCTTTAATTTCTTGTCTGCCTTTAGGAAAGGAGGAAAATAGAAGAGAAAAAAGGAAAGAAAGATGCAATTATATTTGTTCAAAATGTGAAAATAATTCAACCAGTATCTACAAAATCTGGAGAATTTATATAAACTATTTTTGTTAGGTCAGATATAGTATAACTAGTAGAATTATTAAAGACATTCAATTAATTTTTGCCTTCATTCCAATAGTATGTTTCTATTCTTCACTTTGGCAGTGCACACATAAAAATAACATGTTTTGTTTATGATAGAAAATTCAGAAAAGAATGAATGGAACATTTTTAATTGTTACAATGCAGTAACCCTGTGTTAATATCCAGTACTAGTTAACCATTAATATATTGAAAAGTTAAATTTGCCCTCTCAGACTTCAACATTTTAATCTCTGGAGAACAAAATGATTATTCTTAATAGTCATAATCTCAATTCTTCACATGCTAGTATAGCTTTATTTTCTGTCAACAATCACCAAAATAGAAATTATTAGAAATTTCAGATCCTTTTCAGATTCCATTCTGAGAAAAAAATTCTCTAATTATTTCCTTTGTTTCATTAATAAATTTCTCTATTGCAACACTAATTTTAAAATGGGTCGTTTTAATCTAACCTTCTATTTTAAGTCTAATAATTTTATTGACTGTTGAGAATCCCACCTGAATTGCCAGTGAAAATAGTCTGTATTCTTACTTAAATTTTGTTTGCTGAGGATGAACCAACAGCATAGCAAAAATGAAACTGTGATTGTAAAATTAAAGAATACAGATCATTTCTTTCTTTCTAATACACTAACACAATTGTTGTGCATCACATAACAAGTAGTTTTCTGTGCACTTTATAGAAAATGCTTAGCATATTGTTCATTTGTCATTATAAACATACTAAGAAGCCTTGGATGACAGGCAATTCGCAAATACAATATTCTATACTAATTGAACTAGGGTGAAATAAAACAGTAATCAGAAGTGATTTCACATTCTGCTAACTTTCCGAATTGAAAATAGTATCTTCCCCCGGGGGGGGGGGGTGGTATATTGTGACAATCTTAAACCAAGCAGACCTATAATACTCCATGTCTCATGAGAAGAAAAGGTCTACCTACCCAAACAGCATTCTATTGTCAAGTAAAAATATCTGAGAAGAAAGAAATGATTGAAATGAAAGAGGCCACATTGGCCAAAAAAAGGACTTTGTGTCTTGCTTTGAGTATAATTTCTGCCTTCCCCTTTAAAATAATGTATATATTTCTTTTTGATAGTTGTCCTCCTCTCTTCCCGCCCTGACTTTTTTCCTCTGGACAACTTTTTCTTGATAGATCTCTCACATACATTCAAAGGTACTCTGTGGGTCCAATGGGTTATAATGGTTACATTGAATCCTTTTACTTCATGGTGTGCACAATACTACAGACCTTGTGAATGCTAAAATATATTTTTAAAAAAGAACATCTATCCATTATAAGGACACAGGTCTGAATCAAACTGACTCTGACCTTGGAGGCCTACTTGTCAGTTTCTCAGAATCATTAGACAATAAAAGGGCACACATTGCCCAAGGCAGGAGGAACCACCCTTGTAACACCCAATCAGGAAAGGCCAGCTAACACCCTTAACATTTCTAAGGGTAGGCCTAGAGATAGAAGCTAAGGCTAGTTATACCCTACGTGAGGGTCCTGGGTCCTGGGTCCACTCTGTGATTGGTCAATACTCTAAATGTTGTGATTGGGTCCCGCCAAAAGTAACAAGTACTCTGGGCAATGTGAATGGTTAAACCTGCTGTCAATAATATTGTATAATAATGACTGGATCACTATACCCGTGTCACAGTTTCCTGTAACTCCCCCTTACCAAGCCCATAAAAGCCTTACCCCACCTTTGTTCGGGGCTCTCAGCACGGATCCACTATGCCAGTAAAGTCTGTGAGCCCGAGCTTAGGCCCGGCCAGCCTATACTCCTAAGAAAGCCCTTTGCTTTTGCATGCGTGACTCGGTCTCCCTGGAAGTTTCTGGGTTTGGGGGACGATATTAAAAATCTGGGCATAACAACATGATTAAGGGTGTTTTTTTTTACTAAAAACTTTTAAAATTTTACAAAATTATAAGTAATCCTTTTTAAAAGAGGCAGGAAATACTGATGAATATAATTACTAATTATATTCCCTCATCCTCACTCAAGACTTCTTTCTGATGAGGATGGCAAGTGACTTTTTCTTTCCATGCTTCTGAAACATATTATAGAGCATTTTAATTTTCTGAAAAACCTATTTTAAGGTATTGAAATGTGGAAGTTCTGTATAATTTAATAAAATGATAGAATAAATTGCATTTTGTAAATATTATAGTCTCTAGGCAACTTGTTCTTTCCCCCATTAGCATGCAATAAAATTAGCTATTTTTATTCATGAACATAGATTCAATAAAAGTGAAAAGTTGTGCTTGCTATTTCTAGTGTTTAATTCTAACATCAAATATCCCATTTTTTAAAGATAATGTGGATTTAAAATTTCCAGTTGTTTATTTCAATGTTAACTTATTTCTGGGCATGTGTCTACCTGGACTTACTATCTCCTTAATTGTATATAGATGAAAAAATTTCAGTGTAATAAATTGAATCTTCTCATGACAAATATAGGAAACAAAAGGGAGGATTCTCCCGTAATATAAAGGATCTATACATCAAATATTCAAATATTAATTTCCATTTAAAAGGTAATGTATCATACTTCAAATAAATTTGATGCTTCTCAGGAGCTAAATAAGATTTTGTGGCTGGAACTAAAGGAAGACGCTGGAATGTGGTAGGAAGTGAAGATGGAAACAAAGGCAGCAACCACAGCAGAGAGGCTTTGTAGATCACTAGGGAAGAGCCTTGAGACTGGTTTCCGTGGGAATTTACCATTGTCTTCAAGATTAGGCCATTGTTCTTTTAAAATGTCTTTATTAAACACAACCACCTTGAGATCAATTACTCTAGTTTTGTATTAAAGTCTTTGAACTTTTAACTAGCTAATATGTAGAATAACAGACTTGTGTTATTTGCCTGATCTATTGATTATGAATAAGAGAAGGACACAGAGTTCTTCCTATCCTGATATGTTACTGACAGTATTAAGATTGTTTAAAGTATTCAAGAAGAGGGATGCCTTGGTGACTCAGTCAGTTGAGCATCCAACACTTGATTTTGGCTCAGATCATGATCCCAGGGTCCTGGGATTGAGCCTTGTGATCGGCTCCACACTGAGGGTGGAGCCTGCTTGGAATTATCTCTCTGTCTCTCTCAATTTGCCCCTCTCCACTGCTCTCTTTGTCTCTCTGGAAAATGGAAAAAGGAAAAAAAAAACTAAAGTGTTTAAGACGATGATTGTTTAAGGAGACTTCCTAGGACAAGTTTCAAATTAGAAATCAAAACTATAGTGGCAGAGGGATTTTTCTCCAAACAAATAACACTCTTACTTGTTAAATTATGGAAGAAAGCTACATATAGAAATGGATTGTAATTTTTACAATGGAACAAATGGCATATGAAATGTACATTGTTAAAAATTCACTACATTAAACTCAATAAGGTATGTATCTAACCTAGTTAAATGTTACATAAGCTTCATGAATAAGTAGTTTTCTGTCCGTACTACAGATATTCTCAGATTTGATTTGTTTATCTTTAAAGCCAAAAGATGCACCAAATCTAAAATGGTAATACCAGTAAAAGAATTATATAGTACTTTCGAGGGGATGCAGTATGAAGATTTTGGAGAAAGCTTTCAGAGAAAACTTTCAATCTCACAGATTAGTTTTAAGGCAGACACATAGGAAGATAGCATAAGTTGGGCACCTGCATGCTCAGTCGGTTAAGTGTCCAACTTTGTCTCAGGTCACGATCTCAATGTTCATGGGTTTGAACCCTGCATCAGGCTCTATGCTGATAGCCAGGAGCCCAGACCCTGCTTCAGTTTTCCCTCTCTCTTCCCTTACCTTATTCACACTGTCTCTTTCTCTCTCAAAATAAATATAAAAAAAAGAAAGATAGTACAACTAAGAGATAACTTAAAGTATGGCAAAGATCTTGGATTCCTACCTCATTTTAATTAACAACCAGCTTTGGTAACCTGGGCAAATAATATGATTTCTCCTTGTTTGCTTACAGTATTAGAAAATTTAAGTGTTAGGCAAATCCAAAGATATCCTTATACCTACTTATACACTTTATTAAGATAGTTGTTATAAATATCAGAACAACATTGTAATAGAAAGTATTGTCCCATTAAATCATTGAACACAAATTTTAAATTCAAACACATTTAATCATTGAATGCAGTGCTAATCAAATGTATTGGATTTGGATTGAGTTGCTATTATTTCAAATAAAACTAAACAGCCACACAGATTAAACTTTATCCACCAGGAACACACATTATCATAAAAATAAGCATACTATTAAGTCAATAGTGCTTTAAGGAAAATTTTACAATATGGAACATAAAAAAAGAACATAATGTATATTTTATTCACTGATTGTTTCTACATTAAAAAATTATGTTATCTTGGGTTTACTGTTTTTAAGATCCTGTAGGATTTATAAAACATTTTATCATCACTTAGTGTGTTATTTCAAATCTAGACATATTTTTGATGTTATTTATTAAGATATCGAGTATAAATTGCCAAAAATAATTATTTTGTTTGCCAAACCTCATAAAATAAATAGAATCTGTGTAAAAATCTCATCATGTATAATGCATCCCTTTGGGTGAAAATGAGCAATCTGTCATCATTAGGAGTATTGGACACTGAAAGTAATAAATTTGATAACTTATTATCCATTTTGTGTGCTTATTGGTAACAAACCATATTCTGAATTTACATATAATGTTTGAGTTGTATGAGGAATCCAATTAATTAATGCTTGTAAAAATTTCAACAAGAGAAGACTTGGCAGCAATAGAGATTCAGAATATCAGTTTGCAATATGTGATTTAAACAATGGCAGTATTGTATAACATTAAATAAAATCATAAAGGTAATAACTACTTTGCTTTTATGAATTCTGAGAGTAAAAGAGACCATTTGTTCATATTGTTTTATTTATTTATTATTTATTTTGTTTATATATTTACTTTGAAAGAGAGTGAGAGAGAGCAAAGGAGGGGCAGAGAGAGAAAGGAAGACAGAGAAAATCACAAGCAGGCTCTATGTAGCCAACACAGAGCTCAGGAAGGGACTCAAATTCATAAACCATGATATCATGACCTGAGCTGAAAGCAAGAGTCAGATTCTTAGCAAACTAAACCACCTAGGTACCTTCATATTATTTTATTTTGTAAATTCAACCTTATTGAGACTTTTAGAACATCAATAACTTAGAAAAATTGCTTTGGACACAAAAATGCAAATCACCATATATTTTATGATATTTCTACACACTCAACACACATGTTATCAGTTATGAAGACAGATACAATAGATGCAGTTTGATAATTTCTAGTGGATAATAAGAATAATATATGTGGATATTAAAATATAATAAATATTTTATTTTTAAACTTAAATATGGGTACATTTTTTTTGTTTTAAGTTTTTGGTTGTTTTTTAAGGTTTTAATTTTAATTGTAATATAGTTAACATAAAGTGTTATATTAGTTCTAGGTGTGCAGAATAGCAATTTAATAATTCTATACACTGTTACCCAGTGTTTATCATGATAAGTGCACTCTTAATCCCTTTTACCTATTTCATCCATCCTCCAACCCTCCTCCCATTTTATATGCTTTATTTTAAACAAGTACCCTCAGTAAAACTTTTTTTACTTTTTCTCAACAAGAACATGCTTTACTTAAAGCATACCTCAGAATACATTGTTCATATATAGAAGCCAGAATAAACAATAACATTGAAAGTAATGACCAGTTTTTAAAAAAATAAACAAAACTAGCAAAACCTTACCTACATTAACTTTGAAAAAAAAGAGAAGACTCAAAAACCAAAATAAGAAATGAAGAGAAAACAATACAGCAGAGAAATGGATAGAGGTAATACAGATTACTATAAATAGTTATATACTAAAAATCAGATAACTTGAGGGGGAAAAAACACAGATAATTTCTAAAACTGCACAAATTACTATGATTCAATGATGAATCTGGAATATAAGAAATAGGAAATCTTTTTATACCAGTAACAAAAATGAAAGTTGAATTAGAAATCAAAAATCTTCTGCACAGAAAAGCACAGGACATGGTTTCATTGGTGAATTTTAACAAACATTAAAAAATTAATGACAATCTTTATCAAAATCTTACAGGAGTGCTTGGATGGCTCAGTAGGTTAAGCATCTGACTTTTGGTTTTGGCTCAGGCCATGGTCTCATAGTTTGTGAGTTCAACCCCCACCTCGGCTCTGCACTGACAGTGTGGAGCATGCTTGGGATATTCTCTCTCTCTCCCTTTCTCTCTGCTCCTCTCATGTTATTTAAATAAAAATAAATAAATAAATAAATAAATAAATAAAAGGCATAAAAAAATTCTTACAAATAATGGAGTAGAAAGAACACATTCAAAATCGTTCCATGAGGCAAGTACTATCCTGATACCAAAGCAGGATGAAAACAATACAAAAACAAAACTAATTTGTCTGATATAAGTTTTGCTAATTCAACTTTCTTTGACATCCATTTACATAATTCATGTTACTCCACCCATTTCCTTTCAACCTGCAGGTGTCTTTTGGTCTAAAATGAGTCTCATGTAGGCAGCATATAAATAGATCTGTTTTCTTTATTTGTTCTGACACCCTATGTCTTTTGATTGGAGCATTTAGTCCATTTACATTCAAATAATTTACATTATTGAAAGATATGTATTTATTGCTATTCAATTATTTGTTTTTTCATTGTCTCTGGAGATTTTCTCTTATTTTTTTATTCTTCCTTGTCTTTGTCACTTTTGATGTTTTCTTTGCACTCAAAGAGTCCCCTTTAATATATCTTGCAGGGTGGATTAGTGGTCATGAATTCCTTTAGTTTTTGTTTTACTGAGAAACTCTTCTATTCTAAAACCCTTCTATTCTGAATTATATCCTTACTAGATAGAGTATTCTTGGCTGCATATTTTCCCCATTCATCCCATTGAATGCATTATGCCACTCCATTTGGACTGCCAACTACCTGTTAAGATATCTCTGTTTAGCCTTATGAGTTTTCCCTTGTAAGTTAAGGACTTATTTTGTCTTGCTGCTTTTAATATCTTTCTTTTATCAGTATATTTTGTATATCTATTTACAATATGTCTTGGTGTTGGCCTGTTTTTGTTAATTATGCCAGGAGTTCTCTATGATTCCTGGTTCTGGATTTCTGTTTTCTTCCCTTGGTTAGGAAAGCTTTCTGCTATTATTTCTTCAAATAAATTTTCTGCCTTTTTTCCCCCCTCTCTTCTTCTTCTGGAATACCTATAGTATGAATGTTCAAATGTTTAATAGAGTTACTGAGTTCCCTAAGTCTATCCTCATGTTGCAAAATTATTCTTTCTCTATTTTGTTGAACTTCACTATTGCCCATTATTTTATCTTCTAGGTCACTAATTCATTCCTTTGTTTTTCCCACCTACTATTCATGCATAAAACTTGTTTCCAATATCCTGTATTACCTTTTTCATCTCTGAATTATCTTCTTTTTTCTTAAAGCTTATTTCTTTATTTCTTTGAGAGAGAGCAAACAAACTGGCGAGGGGCAGAGAGAAAAAAGGAGAGAGAATCCCAAGAATCTCACCAAATTTGAGATCATGACCTGAACTGAAATCAAGAGTTGACACTTAACCAACCAACTAAGCCACCCAGGCACCCCTGAATCATTTTTTAAACCTCTTTTAACTCTGTGGTTAGGATCTCACTAAGGTCTTCCATTCTTTTCTTAAGCCCAGTCTGTATCCTAAAGATTGTTGCTTTAAATTCTCCATCAGGCATGTTACTTATATCTGGTTCACTTGGATCTCTGGCCATGGTCTTATTTTATTATTTCTTTTGGGATAAATTACTCTGCTCTGATAGTTTGTTTAAGTCTCTGCCTTCTTCTCTGTGTTAGAAAAGCCAGTTATGTCTTCTGCTTCTGAAAATAATGGCCTTATGAAGAAAGGTCATTTAGTGCCCAGGGCCTGGTGCTTCAGGGAGTGTCCCTGTTGTGTGCTTCAGGTGCTCTGCTGTTGTGTTTTGGCCTCTCTATCCCTCAGGCCATTTGTCTGTTGTGGGCAGTGATTTGTCCCTGGCCTGACGTGGCAACTTTTAACTAGGTGTGCTCTGTTCTACTTGTGCAGTGAGACCTGACAGCAAGTTCACCAGACTGAGAAGCTGCAGAACTCGCTGGATGTGGAGACATATGTGGGCAGGGGTTTGTGCTGGTGTTCTGGGGAAGGGGCCTGCCATACTAGGGCTAAGGCAAGCTTGATTGAGAAGGACAGTCCCATCATGACACAGAGAGGTGGGCTTTAGACTAAGCAAGGTAGGAAGCCAATGTCTGACCTGAAGGGCTCTGGGGTGACTTTGTGTTTATGCCTAGGGGCACAGGAGGGAAATGGCACCAGTCAGCCTTTTGTTCCAGAGAGGTAGTTTCCCAGAACACTGCCTCTTAGGGAAGGGCTCCTAGGAAAGGTGATAATCTCCTCTCTGTGTCTCCCAAATATTTTTCAGATCACCTTTCCCATGCTATCTATCTCAGTTTCATTTGTCTGCCTTCTCTCCTAGAGCAGCACAGTGCCCTCCTGGCTCTATCCTAGCCAAGCCCGCTGACTTTTAAAACTCCAGGCTTTAAGCACATGGTATGGACAGGGACCTGTGCTTGTCTTTTCAGGGAGGGGTCCGCTTGTCTGGAACTGAGGCTATTTTGTCACAAAATCCAACATCTCTTGTTTTCCAAGCCAATGGCTTTGGGGGAAGGTTCTTCTTTTGGGTTCCCCTGTGGGCTCCTCTCTAGCTCTTGTCTGTGTTCACAGCACCCATGATCAGGTTCTCCTTTAAAACACATCTCCATACTTTCTACCTTCATCAATGTGACCTTTTCTCTCCCTTTAGTTGTAAAGTTTTCTGTCAGTTTTCAGGTCAGTTTATGGGGGAGTTTAGGATGATTTGATAGCTGTCTAGTTGTGTTAATGGGATAAGAAGAGCCCAGGGTCCTCTACTCTGCCACTATCTTTGATTTTTCTTGTTTTGTTTTTAATATCCTTTCTCAGTGTACATGATCTGACAAACTGTCAAAAATTGAGTGAGTTCATTAATCTCAGGATCAAAAGCCTCAGCAGAATTTATTTACTAGGCCAGCCTCAGATTATGAACATTTAAGAAAACGTTATTATAAATCTTATGAAAGAGATGGGTCCTGGCAATGGCTTCCCCAGGACAGGCAAAGTTAACATTTTAGGTATTATACAAAACTGGCCAAAGATGTGCCCTGAAGATTTTGACAGAAGGTAAACAAATGTACCCTGTAATTGTGAAGTAAGAATATAGGACTGAATTTTGTCCCTTAAATATTTAGAGAGGTTTGTAAGGAGGTGAGAACTTAGGAGTAGATCGTTAGAAACTAAAAGTGGGGCATTATGGAACTCCAGAGTAAAAATGCTTTTGTAAATAAGCATGTAGTATCAAAGTTGTGAATTTTGATACAAAGTCAAGTAAGATAAGAAATGAAAAGGAATGTTGAATTTAACAATATAGATTCTAGATGATTACATAGAAAAGGAAAGCTGCATTGGGAGAGTGGGGAGAAATGGCTGACTAGCATAAATTAGGGAGTGTATGTAAAAAAAGAAAGTCAACAAATTGACCAGAGATTACTCTTTCAAGTTATTTTTTGGTCCATTTGTAAAGAATTGTAAACAATTTTTCTTCACCACATATAACATGCCATCCCAATAACGTCTTCCTTCCATTAGTTTTAATGGTCAAAAACATGTTAATATTGAGGAAGTCCAATTTATCTAGCTTTTCTGTAGGGTGGGGGGCTCTTGTGTTTTTGTTATCATATCTAAGACCATTGAATTGATCCAGTATCACAGAGATTTATTTTTTTTCTTATATTATCATAGTTTTCATGCTTTCATATAGGTTTATGATGCATTTTGAGTTCATTTTTGTTTATGATGGGAAGCAGGGATCCTGATCCACTCTTTTCCATGTAGATATCCATTTTACCCAAAACCATTTGTAGAAGAGACTACCAACCCCACCACTACCCTGGTGAACCGCCTTGGCATACTTGCCAAAATTCTATTGACCTTAAATAATTTGACCAGATA
Source organism: Suricata suricatta (assembly GCF_006229205.1). NCBI lineage: Eukaryota > Metazoa > Chordata > Mammalia > Carnivora > Herpestidae > Suricata > Suricata suricatta. The sequence goes on along the minus strand of NW_021873769.1, from coordinate 36,926 downwards.
GGATTTAAAGGACCATATAGGATTTACTTCTGGACTCTCAATTTTATTTCATTATTCTATATATCCTATTTTTCATACCACAATATCCTGATTGTTGTAGATTTGTAGTAAGTAGATTTGTAAGTTTCAAAATTAAAAGTATATATGTAAGTTCTCCAACTTTGTTCTTTTTCAAGATTATCTTGGCTTTTGTGTATTTTCATATTTACTTAATTAACAGCTTGTAATCTCAGCAAAAAAAATTTTTATCCTGTAGAGTATTTTTACATCTGTATTCATTAATGGTATTAGTCTGTATTTCTCTTTTTGGCTGGGTCTCTGTCTGGTTTGGGTATCAAGATGATGCTGCCTTCATAGAATGAGTTTAGAAGTCTTTCCTCTATTTCTATTTTTTGGAATAATTTGAGAAGAATGTGTATTAGCTCTGCTTTAAATGTCTGGTAGAATTCCCCTGGGATGCCCTCTGGCCCTGGGCTCTTATTCGTTGGGAGATTTTTGATAATAGATTCAATTTCTTCACTGGTTATAGGTCTATTCATGCTTTCTATCTCTTCCCATTTGAGTTTTGGCAGTGCATGTGCATTTAGGAATTTGTCCCTTTCTTCTAGGTTGTCCAGTTTGTTAGCATATAATTTTTCATAGTAATCTCTGATGATT
>NW_021873769.1:16503-36169 GCF_006229205.1 Suricata suricatta | reverse complement strand
TCATTTTCATTTGTTTCCATGTATTTTTAAATTTCTTCTTTAATTGCCTGATTAACCCAATCATTCTTTAGTAGGGTGGTTTTTAACCTCCACATTTTTGGAGGTTTTCCAGACTTCTTCCTGTGGTTGATTTCAAGTTTCATAGCATTGTGATCTGAAAGTGTGCATGGTATGATCTCAGTTCATTTATATTTATAGAAGACTGCTTTATTCCCCAGTATGTGATATATCTTGGAGAATGTGCCATGTGCAATTGAGAAGAAAGTGAATTCTCTAACTTCAGGATGCAGAGTTCTAAATATATCTGTCAATTCCATCTGTTCCAATGTGTCGTTCCAGTCCATTGTTTCTGTAGTGATTTCTTGTCTGGTTTATCTATCCACTGCTGTCAGTGGAGTATTAAAGTCCCCTGCAATTAGCACGTTCTTATCAATAAGATTGCTTCTGTTTGTGATTAATTGTTTTATGTATTTGGGTGCTCCCAAATTCGGCACATAGATGTTTATAATTGTTACCTTTTCCTGATGGAGAGATCCTGTAATTATTATATAATATCCTTCTTCATCTTTTGTTACTGCCTTTACCTTACAGTCCAGTTTATCTGATGTAAGTACGACTACTCCAGCTTTCTTTTGGCTTCCAACCGCATGATAAAAATTTCTCCATCCCTTTACTTTCAACCTGAAGTTATCTTTAGGTCTAAAATGAGTCTCTTGTAGACAGCAAATAGATGAATTCAACAGTATATAAAAATTGTTTCCATCATGATCAAGTGGGATTCATTGTGGGTTACAGGGCTGTTTCGATATTCACAAATCCATCAATGTGATCCATCACATTAACAAAAGAAAAGATAAAACCCATATGATCCTGTCGATAGATGCAGAAAAAGCATTGGACAAAATACAGCATGCTTTCATAATAAAAACCCTTGAGAAAGTAGAAAGAGAAGAAACTAACCTAAACATTATAAAAGCAATTTATGAAAAGTCCACCGCTAACATCATCCTCAATGAGGAAAACCTTAGAGCTTTCCCCCTGAGATCAGGAACACAACAGGGGTGTCCACTCTCACCACTGTTGTTTAACATAGTGCTGGAAGCCCTAGCATCAGCAATCAGACAACAAAAGAAAATAAAAGACATCAGAATCAGCAAAGAAGAAGTCAAACTTTCACTTTTTGCAGATGACATGATACTCTACATAGAAAACCTGATCGACTCCACCAGACACCTTCTAGAACTTATTGATGAATTCAGTAAAGTTACAGGGTAAAAATCAATGTACAGAAATGGGTGCATTCCTATACACCAATAATGAAGCAGCGGAAAGAGAAATCAAGAAACTGACCCTGTTCACAATTGCATGAAAAACATAAAATACCTAGGAATAAACCTAACCAAGGTTGTAAAAGACTTATATGATGAAAACTATAGAAAACTTATGAAAGAAATTGAAGAAGACACCAAGAAATAGAAAAACATTCCATTCTCATGGATCGGAAGAATAAACATTGTGAAAATGTCATTACTACCCAAAGCAATCTACACATTCAATACAATCCCCATCAAAATTGCACCAGTGTTCTCAAAGTTAGAACAAGCTATCCTCAAATTTGTATGGAACCACAAAAGACCTCGAATAGCCAAAGTCATATTGAAGAAGAAAACCAAAACGGGAGGCATCACAATCCCAAACTTTAGCCTCTACTACAAAGCTGTCATCATCAAGACAGTATGGTATTGGCACAAATACAGACACATAGACCAGTAGAATAGAATAGAGAACCCAGAACTGGGCCCACAAATGTACGGCCAATTAATTTTTGACAAAGCAGGAAAGAGTATCCGATGGAAAAAATACTGCCTCTTTAGCAAGTGGTGCTGAGAGAACTGGACAGCAACATGCAGAAGAATGAAACTAGACACTTTCTTACACCATACCCAAAAATCAACTCAAAGTGGATAAAGGACCTGAGTGTGAGACAGGAAACCATCAAAACCCTCAAGGAGAAAGTAGGAAACAACCTCTTTGACTTCCACTGCAGCAATTTCCTACTCGACACAGCCCCAAAGGCATGGGAAATGAAAGCAAAACTGAACTCTTGGGACCTCATCAAGATAAAAAGCTTCTGCACTGCAAAGGAAACAATCAAGAAAACTAATAGGCAACTGACAAAATGGGAAAAGATAGTTGCAAATGACATATCAGATAAAGGGCTAGTATCTAAAATCTACAAGGAACTCACCAAACTTCACACCCACAAAACAAATAACCCAGTGAAGAAATGGGCAGAAGACATAAACAGACACTTCTCCAAAGAGGACTTCCAGATGGCCAATGGGCATTTGAAACGATGCTCAACATCACTTATCATCAGGGAAACACAAATAAAAACCATACTGAGATACCACCTCACACTGGTCTGAGTGGCTAAAATGAACAAATCAAGAGACCATAGATGCTGGCGAGGGTGTGGAGAGACAGGCATCCTCCTACACTGTTGGTGGGAATGTAAACTGGTGGAGCCACTCTAGAAAACAGTGTGGAGGTTCCTCAAAAAAACTATCAATTGAACTCCCCTATGACCCAGCAATAGCACTGCTAAGGATTTACTCAAGAGATATAGAAGTGCTGATGCATAGGGGCCACGTACCCCAATGTTCATAGCAGCACTGTCAACAATAGCCAAATCATGGAAAGAGCCTAAATGTCCATCACCTGATGAGTAGATCAAGAAGATGTGGTATATACATGCAATGGAGTATTATATGGCAATGAGAAAGAACGAAATATGGCCATTTGTAGGAAAGTGGATGTACCTCGAGGGTGTCATGCTAAGCGAAATAAGTCAGGCAGAGAAGGACAGATACCACATGTTTGCACTCATATGTCTAACAGGAGAACAGAAGAAACCTAGTGCAGGACCATGAGGAAAGGAAGGGGGACAGAGAGTTGGGGAGAGAGTGGGATGCAAAACCTGAGAGACTATTGAATACTGAAAATGACCAGAGGGTTGAAGGGGGATTGGGGGGAGGAAGGGAGTTGGTGGTAATGGAGGAAGGCACTTGTGGGGAAGAGCACTGGGTGTTTTATGGGAACCTATTTGACAATAAACTATATAAAAAAGATTTTTATAAGAATTGCATATAATCTGTAGACATGTGTGAAGTATCACCAAGTTGACAATATTAAGTCTTTCAATTTATGAACTTGGTATATTTCTTATCATTTAGTTAGGTCTTCTTTAACTTCTGTCAATGAAGTTTTCTTCTTTCTGTGTAGTAATCTTAAAGATCTTTGGCAAAAATTATTTGAAATAGTTTATTATTTTTCATAGCATTATAAATATTATTAATTTTATTATTGTGTTGTTTATTATTGATGCATAGAAGCATAATTCATTACTGTATATTGATCTTGAATTACATCGGCTTTAAATAGAGATTGACCCTATCATTCTGTATACATTTTTTTCTTGCTAAAATACCCAGTTCATATCCTTCAATGCGGTGTTGAGTATAAATAGTAGAAGTTGGATTCTTGTCTTGTTCCCAATCATAAATGGAGAGCTTGTAGTCTTTTACTTTTGCACATGTATCTGACACTAAAATTTTGTAGATATGCTTTAGCAGCTTGATGAAGTGTATCATGATCTCACAGTTTGTGGGTTCAAGCTCCACATTTGGCTCTACACTGACAGTGCAGAGCCTGCTTGGAATTCTCTCTCCATTACTCTCTCTCTGCCCCTCCCCTGCTCTCTTTCTCTCTCTCTCTCTCTCAACAATAATAAGAAAAACTTTAAAAAAATTATCCCTTGATTAACATATTTTATTCTTTTTTTGTGTGGTATTTAAAAATATTTAAATTCAAGTAACTTAACATATAGTGTGATAATAGTTTCATGGTAGAATTTAGTGATTCATCACTTATGTAAAATACCCAGGGCTCATCCCAACAAGTGCCCTCCTTAAGCAGTGCCCTTGACACATTTAGCTCATATGCCACCCAACATCCCTCCAGCAACCCTCATTTGTTCTCTGTATTTAAGTGTCTCTTATGGTTTGCCTCCCCCTCAGTTATTATCTTATTTTTTCCTTAACTTCCCCTATGTTCATCTGTTTTGTTTCTTAAATTCCACATATGAATGAGATAATATGATATTTATCTTTCTCTGACTCATTTTGCTTAACATAATACATTCTACTTCCATTAACATTGTTGTAAATGGCAAGATTTCATTCTTTTTGATATACATATAGTTTATACTCAGTGATATATAATAATAATATGATATATAATCATACATATGTGTGTATATATATTTATGCATATATATATATATATATATATATATATATATATATATATATACACACCACATTTTATTCATTTGTCACTTGATGAACCTTTGGGCTATTTCCATAATTTGGCTATTGTTGATAGTACTGTTATAAACATTGGTGTGCATGTGCCCTTTTCAAATCAGTATTTTAGTATCCTTTGTATAAATAAATATCTACTAGTACAATTACTGGTTCATAGGGTAGCTCTATTTTTAAGTTTTTGAGAAACATCCATACTGTTTTCCCAAGTGCTTGCACCAGTTTGCATTCCCACTAGCAGTGTAAAAGGGTTCCCCTTTCTCCACATCCTTGCCAACATCCATTATTTCCTGAGTTGTTAATTTTAGCCATCTTCACAGGTGTGAAGTGATATCTCACTGTAGTTTTAATTTGTATTTCCTTGAACATGAAGGATGTTGAGCATCTTTTCATGTGTCTGTTAGCCATCTGGATGTCTTCTTTGGAAAACTGGCTGTTCATATCTTCTGCCCATTTTTTCACTGGATTCCTTGTTTTTTGGGTGTTGAGTTTGATGAATTCTTTATAGATATTGGATACTAACTCTTTATCCAATATGTCATTTGCAACTATCTTATCCCATTCCATCAATTGCTTTTTAATTTTGTTGTTTCCTTCACTGTGCAGAAGCTTTTTACATTGATGAGGTCAAATTTTATTCTTTTTGATGAAATTGCAAAATGATAGTTTTATTTTCTTTTCCAGATAATTCAATGTTTAGAAACACAACTGATTTTTGCATGTTGATTATTTTTATACTGCTACGTACAGAATTCATTGATTAGGTACAAGAGTTTTTGAAGTCTTTACAGTTTTCTATATATGCTTTCATGTCATCTGTGAAGAGAGGCACTTTTTACTTCTTTCATTCTAATTTGGACATCTTTTATTGCTTTTCTTGCTTAATTGCTCTGACTAGTCTTGCCAGTATTATTTTAAATATAAATGGGGAAAATGAGCATTCTTGTTTTTGTCTCAACGGAAAAGTTTTTAGCATTTTGCTGTTGAGTATGCTAGCTGTGACCTTATCATATATGGTCTTCATTATATTGAAATACAATTCTTTTATATCTAATATGTTGAGAGTTTTATCATGGATTGATGCTGAATTTTGTTAAGTGATTTTCTTTGCACCTATTGAGATGATTATATTTTGTATCTTTCAGGTATCACATTAATTTTTATATTATAAACACATGTTGCATTCCTGGGATAAATCCCATTTGATCATGATGCATGGTCCATTTCTGTGTTGTTGTCCTTTTCCATCTGTATTAAAAATAAGGCACTTGCGTAGCTAAGTTGGTTAAGCATTCGACTTCAGCTCAGGTCATGATCTCACACATTGTGAGTATGAGACCCACATTGGGCTCTGGTCACTGACAGTGCTGAGCCTGCTTGAGATTCTCTCTTTCCATCTCTCTGCCTCTCCCCAGCCCATGCTCATGCACACGCGCACTCTCTCTCTCTCTCTCTCTCTCTCTCTCTTTCTCAAAATAAATAAACATTTAAAAAAAGGATGTTGGTCTTTAGTTATCTTGTGATTTTTTTCTCTGATTGTGATATAAGAGTGAAAAAAAATCTCATGGCATGCTTTGGGACGTGTTCTAACCACCACCTATTTTTGGAAGAACTTGTGAAGTACTGGTATGAATCTTTCTCTTAATAAATAAGTAAGGAATTTTACTTAAAATAAATTTATTTCAGTCTGTTAACTGAAAGTATGTTTCTTTTATAGTGCATATTGCTGGATCATTTTCTTTTTAAATTCTATTCTGATAATGTCTACCTTTTGATTGGCATATTCAATACATTTGTGTTTGATGGTTTTTGAGATTGATCTATGAGTTGGGTTCTGCACTGGCAGCACAGACCTGTTTAGGATTTTCTCTTTATGTCTCTCTTTGCCACTTTCTCTCTCTCTCTCTCTCTCTCTCTCTCTCTCTCTCTCTCTCTCTCAAAATAAACTTATAATACTGTGTTTTAAAACTACTGAATAAGTAGGATTTAATTTTCCATTTTTCTGTTTTTTTAATTTTTCAAAATGTTTATTTATTTTTGAGAGAGACAGAGAGAGAGAGACAGCACAAGCACAGGAGGGGCAGAGCGAGAGAGGGAGACACAACATCTGAAGCAGGCTCCAGGCTCTAAGGTAGGTGTCAGAACAGAGCCTGACTTGGGTCTTGAAACCAGGAACCATGAGATCATGACCTGAGCTGAAGTCAGATACTTAATTAACACTTAATAAGAGTCCCTCTATTTTTTTATATATGTTTTATACCTTATGTGTTCCTTTTATTTTGCTTTCAATATTCTCTATTGTGCCATTTTAATTGTTTTTTTTTTCTTTTACTATATTTTTGAATTATTTTGTTATAATTTGCCTGGGTGATTACCATTAGCATCTTAATATAAAGCACTCTACCACTTAACTTTAATAAAAATAATTGCAAAATATCCACTCTAATATTCTCTGTCTTACCTGCTTCTCTGCTCCATTATGGTACAGGATTTTAAAAAGTTTTTTGGGGGGGACAGAGAAACGTGGCACCTGTTTGGCTCAGCAGGTTAAGCGACTGACTTCAGCTCAGGTTATGATCTCATAGTTTGTGAGCCTGAGCAAAGGGTCCTGGAGTCTGCTTAAGATTCTGTGTCTGCCCCTCCCCTGCTCTTAGTCTGTCTCTCTCTCTCAAAAATAAATAAACATTAAAATAAATGAATAAATAACTTTTTTTAAAATTTGGATCCCTCTTCTCTGGAATTTTCCTTGTTTGCTTTTGTTTTGTTTTGAGAGGGAGGGGTGCAAGTGGATAGGGGCAGAGGAACAGGAAGAGAATCTATTTTTTTATTCATTTAGAGAAACAGAGCAAGCACAAGCAAGGGAGAGGGGTAGTGCGAAAGTGACAGAGAATAATAAACAAGCTCCATGTGCAGCTCAGAGCCTAATGAAGAGTTCTATCTCAGGAGCTTGGAATCATTACCTGAGCAGAAGACAAAGGGTCTCACGCTCAACCAACTGAGCCACTCAGGGGCCCTGAGCTGTGTCTACTGACTCTTCAAAGAAGATGAAACTTTCTCCTTGAGGCCTATCTGAAATACCACCACAAGAACTAGGTAATAATTCTAAGGGACATTTTTGTAATGTGGATCTCAGCCATTGTTTTTCCCTTTTTTCAAGGGTCAAGTATCTTCCAGTTTATTTAATCATTTACCTTTCTTACTCTGTATTTTATTTTATTTTATTATTTCTAGAGCATGTAACTGGTTTTGGCAGGAGTATTATTTTCATTATTATATATACACTTCAAAGCAGCAGCAGATGAGCTTTTGAATCCATTAATATTTACTATTGAACTGACTCTGTGCTTATTTATCAGGCAGCAATGAGAATGTTAGGACTCAGCCTACTTAGATAACAAAAGGGAGCATGTGCTAATTAGGCTTAAATATGCCTAGTATCAGTCTGAAACATTTATCTATCATGAAAAGTAGTAAGTGGCCCCGTAATTTTATATACAATTCTTTGAAAAATTGTCTTACCATGGTTTAACAATTTATAGTCAGAACGACTGTGAGATACCAACTGAAGTATGCAAATTAGATTACTGTTATTTAGACTTTGATGAATTTTCCAAAGCAATGCTACTTTATGTATAATTTCTGAGCAACTTAGGGGCGCCTGGGTGGCTCAGTCGGTTAAGCCTCTGACTTTGCTCAGGTCAGATCTCATGTTCGTGGGTTCGAGCCCCTCATCAGGCTCTGTGCTGACAGCTAGCTCAGAGCCTGGAGCCTGCTTCCAGTTCTGTGTCTCCTTCTCTCTTTGCCCCTCCCCCTCTCATGCTCTGTCTCTCTCTGTATTAAAAATAAATAAAATATTAAAAAAAATTTCTGAGCAACTTATGGTGGCTTTCTCTGATGATCATATTATGACTGACATAATTTTTTTTTCAATTTAAATTCATACCAACCAAACTTCTATACCCTCAGAAAAGCTCTCAATCTTGCACATGTTATTTTGAATTTAGTTCTGATTTACTTAAATATTTTCCAGGTCAAAATCACCAGAAATAGCAGGTAGGCATAGAAACGACTGTTATTTTTCCTCTTGTTTTTACTAGAGACCCTTCAGGTGTTGAAAATTATTTCCCACTTTTATACAATCTTAGTTTCTAGGCACACTTTCTATCTATTTCAGAAACCTGTGGCACGACTGGTGTGAGTAAACTTCCCGTGAAGGCTAGTATTCCAAACTTAGTTTGGGTCAAGAACTAAATATCGGATAGAGATGAGGGGAATTTCTGGACAGAGAAATTCTATGTTATCTCATTACTAATATACGATGTCTTTAGTGTCACATTTATTCTGTTAGAGAGAGACAGAGACAGAACACAGAGAGACAGAGAGAGAAGGAGAAAGAGAGACAGGGAGAAAAAAGGTTGAATTTGATTGGTTGTCAATTTTAACTTATCAAAAACTTACCAGTGTCTCCCTCAGCGCTTATGATAAATCCAAATGATTTGCAGGTTACACGGAGTCTGATGTTTCCTTGTATGGAACACATAACATTTTTCAGTTCTACTAGGACTGCTACCTAACCTTACCAGGCATTTAAGGCTTTGACTTTTTCTACACATTTCAATTATAAACTTTTATAAATTTTTGAGATGACATTATGAGGTTCTGAAACACATTCTCCTTTGTCACTCTTGGAAATAGCCAACATTTTAGAAAAATTTTACAAGTGTGTCTAAAGCCTATAACATTATAATACAATGTATGTCTCATTCTCTTAGTTACTTGTATCTAATTACATCTTCTCTAAGTTCCTACTCCCTTATTTCATCAAAGCATATCCAATGCTTGCATTCCAAAGATCTGGAGCAGAAGGCAGACCCCAGTCCAGATCTTTATAGTTTGTCCTCTATGGATGGCCATCTTCTGTTCCCTGGGCATGGCCAAAGGTGCCCTCCCAGATCTCTATCCATCTGATGCTGATGTAGCACTCTACAAATATTACACTGCCCTGCCCAGGGATATCATTAGAAAACAATCCTATCAAACACATCTTCCTTGGTGTTTTCTCCATTGTCAAAAAAAGATAACCCCATCCTCAGCTCTAGTCATTTTCACTTTACCCACTAAATGTACCTCCCTCCATTCTTCCTCAACCCGCACTTTCAATGTGAAAATTCAATTCCTCTAAGTGGACTTTTGGGAAAAGGAATGTTTTTGTGACAGGATACTTCCTCAGGTAGTTCACCATGTTACACATGAAGAGGATTATATATTTAGTTTTAAAATTGGGATAGGACAGGAACTACTTTTTTTATATTATGTGGAATAAGGAAGGTAAAAAACAAGAAGAGTTGTATCTCATTTCTATGGAGTGTGAAATGCCTCGCCTCCCACTTAAATCTGAATGACACTAACTTCATAATCTAACTCAGCTCTTATGAAGAATCTGACTATCCAGGCATTTTGCCTCAGTGTCCTATTTTGTGTCTACTTATGTAGAATAACACTTGAGATGTTTTGTTATTTTTCCAAAAGGCAAAAGGTCTATTTGCCTGGAAAGTAACTTATCATTGCTTGCATTCTAGAATCTAGCTTATCATGAGGTTCAATGAAGTTGTGCATTAATATTTGTTGAACAACTTTTTCACACCAGGTTAATTAAGGAGTAAAAGAATGTTACAGAGGAAAAAAGTGGCACATGATCTATTTAAAAAAAAATGACCTGCTTTTACTCAGTGATTCTCACACCCTTACATTCATCTCTTCCTTTGCAGCCTACAATCTCAGAATTTCCTTGTCCAGTTCATAGGAGGCAGAAGGGGAGAAAAAGACTCCTCACTTCATGAGTAGTAGAGGAGAACTGAAGTATATTTAAAAATGGAAAAACTAAATATAATTCCTTATTGTAAAATGATGAGTTTTAGCAGTGTCTTTAGTAAACTACATTATTTCAGGGGATATTCATGGGTTTGCCTTGAGACTAACCAAGTCTCTCTGATAAGTTTCATTTCTCTCTCTAATAAATGTGAAATCCCCTTTCAGAGCAGAATACAATGATATTTTGGTAATTACTTTTGTTTTGCATCAATGTACCCTCGATGTTGGCTCTGGTTTTAGACTAGAAATAGAAATGATAGTTAGCATTTTCTAAGTTATAGCTATCCTCAAAAAGCATGCCTATCAGTATGATGTGGTATGTCATAATATGCAATGTGCAAAAAGATGAATAGAAATTAGTCAAAAAATCAGATAGCTCAGAGCTGACAGTTTAACTAATATTGAAGAAGAGAGTTATCAGGTGAGAAGCACTATGCAACACACACACACACACACACACACACACACACACACACATAATGTTTATATTTATATTTCTAAAAGAAGTATCAAGAATGAGGTCTGTAGTTTGACAGTAGGTGAACTGTAGGGATAGGCCAGCAGATTTTCTTTTAAAATATTAATGAACTTTTGTGTTTTTCCCTTTAAATCTAGATTTCAACTGGTTTAAATAAGATTTTAAGTGTGGGATAAAAAGTCAATAACTTCCTACTCATTATTTCTAAATGGGTTAATCTTTTAAGTAATTTCATAAGTGGAATTTTTCTTATAGGCCTGCAGTTAAATTCTTCAAATTGTGTGCAGTACATAAAATGAATGATGGCTGTTTCACTTCCATTAATCCTGTGCACTCAGTCCAATTTGTCACATTTAAGTTGATCACATGGAGATAAATAAGAATTCAAGACATAATTACCTAGAGTAGATACTTTCAATCTCAAGTGCTTTATGATAAAAAAAAAGGCTCATATTAAATGTCTGCTATGAGAAATCAACTTAGGAATGGGATTAACTTAGCCCCTCTTTACCATTTCTCTTTTCAAATAAGCTTTATGTTTCTAACTGTGAACTTGACATACAGCTGGTACATTTCACTTAGTGTCAAGATCCTCTGTCCCTAAGATTGTGAATTACCTTGTGGAAGTGAACTTTGAAATAACTGAATTAATCCTTTTTTTCAGTTGGTTTATCAGATATGAGGGTTGACATTTGGTGGTAATAAATAAAATTATATGCTCAATTAAAAAACTGTTAAACCTCTGATGTTAAAAATTAGATTTTAGGGGCATATTTTTCCCTTTTTCTGCTTCTATTTTTGGAATAATTATCTACTTACAAGACCCATGGTATATTTATGCATGTGTGTGTACGTGTGTGTGTGTGTGTGTGTGTGTGTGTGTGTGTAAGTATAGCACAGAGTAGAACTGTATTATTCACCTGAATTCATTCCTTGGAATATTCTGGGAAGAAGCCTCTTAAATATTTGAGAAACATTAGTAGCAGTAAACTTCTAATATAAAGAATGAGTATTCAGCAATAATGTATTCTTTCTTAGAGTCTAAGCTTTCAAGGACTAATATGTTTCCTGCCCCTGTATAGTATTACATATGAGTTCAAAACTTTTCTGTTTAATTGAAGATGTAGATTCTAGAAATAGAAATATTACAACTTTTGGAAGTTTCTAAGTACATTTCATTTTGTTATCCTTTTTTTTTCCAACCAGTGTTCTGACAGGCTAAATAACTAGTTGTTTTCTGAAAACCACCAGCTTAAAAATGAGGAATCAGAGTGTTTATTTTGGTTGGTAACTAATAGATTCTGCAAACTACTCTAAGGCTGTTTCTGTGAGCCTCCCTTCAAAGTTTTCATCAAAGCCTTGATAGAAGGCAGCTAGCCTTTGAAAATGCACTATCTGAAGCAGGCTCAAAACTCACAGGCACCTGTAGGCACAGACAATCCTTTGGCAGTGTGAATTATAGGGGACAGGCATTCTAGCATTTTTTTAGTACGAAGATTTACAAAGAAGCAAGCTCCCTTTGAGCAGGAGCACCCAAGGTCAGCACTCCCTTCAAGTCTCATATTTCAGGGACTATGCCACTGGCATAAAAGAATGTAGGAGTGGAAAGTGTTTCCAAGGGGAGGGTGAGATTGTGATTGCCTAACTACTTTAGATTTTGCGCTGTGCGTGTTTCAGTGTGATAGGCTCTCATTGAAAAAAGTTACTGTATTACTTAAAATTGTTGTATTTTACTCAGAGTTCAAATATTTCTGCTTTTCAGTCTAACATAACTCAGAGCTGGATGCTTGGGGAAATGTCTAGAGCAAATTCATAAGAATAAGAAAAACTGAATTTTGACAGATTTACTGACAGAATTCAAATAGGGCCCTGAAGGAGGCAACAATTCTGACAGATTTTGATGTGGGGGTAGAGAGGGTCAGATACTGAAAATTTCATGAAAAGCCAAATTTTTACCTAGTCATCTTTACCATGGCTCTGGTCTAATGTTAAATAAATGTACCAAATATAATCCATGAGACTGTTGTATTTCAAACAAATGAAGACTCTGTGTAAGTACAAGGTTTCCAACCTGAGAGTATGCAAGAATGATGGAGATGGAAAGTTTTAACCACATATAATATAAAAGTTTGTATGAATATTTGATTCATTTTTAAAGTAATTAGTGTAGGCACTTGTTGGAATGAGCACTGGGTATTGTACATAAAAGATGAATCATGGGAATCTACTCCCGAAGCCAAGAGCACACTGTAGGTTAGTTAACTTGACAATAAATTATATATATATTTTAAAAATAAAGTAAAAAACATTGATTGCTGAAAGGCAACAGAATTTCAAGATTTACACTTCCTCTCAATCAGCTAAAGAAATAAATGTTCATATGCACATATAATATTTCAGAAATTGTTTCTTGACCATACTTTTATTTCAAGCAATATGATTGATAGGATTTTGTATTGCATTCTCAAAGGATAAAATTCCAATTGTTATAATAATTTGCATATTTATTGTAAATTTCAACTCCTTTCCACCCAAACTCCAGCATTTTTATGATAATGGGTATTAAGGGTCCACTGTAACACCTGTTCCAACTTGTATCATTAACATACAATTCTGAACGCACATATATACAACAGTGTGGAAATCAAATAGCTATGTCCTGGATAAGGAGATTATAAGGACTCCTTACATTGCTTTCTGGCCATGCTGAACAGCTAACCACTATCTAGTCAATGTGTATTTCGAGGATGGTTCCTGCAGGTGCTCATGAATTCCTTAGACCATGTTATCTCTGGAATATCTTACCTTGTTCTCCACTCAGCTTTTGGTATCTGCTCTTTTGTATTCTGGGGAATGCCTTATTTTTTCCAGGCCTTCTATACATTCTTACTGGCATTTAGCCAAGGACATATTGTGAAATGTTTTCCCTATAAATACAGGAGTCAGAGAGCAACTCTGGGAACTCCCCTCAGCCTCCCTTTCACCTCTCTTGACTTGTTAAGTCTTGAGTAATCCTTTGTGCACTCCTGAATTTGCTGGACAAAGTCAAAAGCTGAACCCACAACTGGTGACCTTGACATGATAAAGCAAACCTGAACAACTATATTTGAATTGACTTGTTTATAAAAAGACTTCTCTATGTGTTTCCCCATAATTTCCTTTCCTATCTAATAATACTATAGTTTATATGTAGTAAAATTTATGGAGATCATCGTTAACATCACTTATTATTATTATTTATGGCCAAATATATATTGCCTTACTTACTAGTGCTTTTAATTCTATGGGATAGGTTCTCAAAAGCAGAATTTATGGTATAGTTAAATGACAACACTGTCATATCATATTCCAGAAATTGATATTACTATATTCTTCCAGAAGAATATGGTACTATATCACTCACATTTTTGCTTGAACTTGTTGTGATCCTGTATAATTTTCACTTTTAAGGGTAAAAATATATGTTTGGATTCATTCTTTCTGTTGTCAAAAATGTGTCACATTAAGAAAGAATACTAGTTTGTATAAATGATACTTTTAGTGCTTGATATCAATTACATCAAACCATATTAAATTTGACTAAACATTAATTTGCTTTCTGTAGAAAGTGTCCTACAGTTTCTTTTGAAAAACAAATATATTAAAGGTTAGGATGAAGATTGAGAACAGGCATATAATTAGACTCTTAACTACTGAGACTGATTTTTTTAAATAACATTATATACCCATGTAACTTGTCCATTGCTTTTTTGAAAATTACTATAAGAAATGATCAATCACAGGAAGATTATCAGTTTAGTACTTCTGAAAAGTTAACCATTCCAAGAATTCCACTAATGCTCATGTAAACATCTTGATGCTACTTTAATTTTTCTCAAAGTTACTTACAAATGTTTGTATTAAATCACTTTTATGAAAGATACTCCTATACAGAGCAATTATAGAGAATCCTTTATTTGTAAGAACATGCACAAAGATAAAAACTTCTCTTGTGTTTCAATTGCATTTTTTATTCTTCACAATGTCAGTCTCATTTAAAAATGCACATTGTTTATCAATTTTATTTCTAACAACATTACACTTTTTAACATTGTTTGGCAGACAATGCTAGGTATCTATCACACTACATCTTCCTCTTGGGCAAAGACACTACATTTTCATACCTTCCTTGCAGTTAGATTTGGAGCATGTGAAGTAATATTGTTTTGGAATGTGGGTATAAGCAATGCAAGGAAGGCCAGCCTCTTTGAAGCCTGGTTCCTTATGCACTTCGCACTGTCTAGTGCTCTGTCTTCTATGACTACCTGAAGCCCAGTGTTCCAGATGGCATAGGTATAAAAAGGAAGACTATCTCACCTTATAAGGAGTTAAAATGCATGAGAGAAAGAAACTTTTACTATGTTAATCTACTGAAATTTGAGATTTTATAAGTTGTCTTACTGCAGTGTATCTATTCAGAATAACACATGATTTGTAATGTCTTTTATGGTCCTAACTCACATTTATCTCCAAACTCAAATCTTTACTTCTCCTCATCTCACAACATTGACTCTGATGGACAGAAAATCTTCAGTGAATGCTCCCTTTGAGGGAATCACTACCTCACATTGTGCCTCTCATGATAATATGATGTCAATTACAATCAATTATAGTTTTGTAAATACAAATTTTTGTTCTCACATATTTTTCCACTCTGGTCTTTGCTAGAACAAAATGCTCTGTTACACCAGTTCCATACCTCTGAAATTAATCTCTTTATCAATTCTATAATTTTATAGTGGGTGACAGGAGAGAGGGCACAAAATAAAAGTCAAGTCTAATCAACCAAACACATTTTTTTTCCCTGTGAAATTTACTGTAATACTATGGGCTATGTTTAGTGCTGTTTTTTGAGCATCATGGTGTATTTTGAAAAGCCCCATTAAAATCCACATATATAACACTCATAATACTCATTATATTTTATTTAATTATCCTAAATTTTATGAGGACAGTGATCATGACAATCTTGTGTACTCCTACGGTAAATGCCTGGCAAAAACATAGGTTCTCAATTAAAGTGAAGTGATTCATTAACTGATTTTAATTTGCAAAGTTATTAAAGCCCAACAACAGTTGTGCTTGTCTAGTTCACTTGCTTTGTAGTGATTCCATTTATTTATCACTTGAGAAAGCATAATAGTAAGAAATAAACTGATGAAATGGCAACTGTTTCTCCCTTTTTATAAACTGGCAGAGATATGCTTCTATATTTTCCTTTAACAACTCTAATTTTGTTTGTAATAATATACCATGATATTCACTCACCGTTACCATTTTCTAAGGAGTACAGAAAAATGAAAAAAAAAAAGAAAAGGAAAACATTCATGCACACCTTGTTCAAGAAAAGGAAAACATTCATGCACAGTAGCATTCAGTGGGACTGAAGGTGCTATGAACAATTAAGGTTCAGAACAAACAGGGTATTCAAACACTTATCTAGGTTTTTCAGACCATTCAGAGTAGGTTTCCTTGTGTTCTGTCTATTGCAAACTAGTTAGAGGCTCTAGTAGCCCCTTTAAATCTAAAAAGGCTAACATTTCAAAGTCACAAGAAGTCCTTTCTGACACGTTCAACTGGATGCTAAAGAGCATCCCTGATTTACTGTTACCTCAACACTTTGCACCTGTACCTCCCCTGCTTTGAAGATGTATTGGACTGCTTGACCAAGAATGATGCCATAAACCTGTGTCCTACTGTTTGGATTCAGAGTAATGACACTTGTTCCTTAAGTTTTTAATTTACTAAATCGTTTTAATCCACACTACTTAATATCTGTTTGGGTCACTCACAACCAATTGTACTATTAATGACTCACAAGAAAGAGAAACATATCTACAGTTAGAAAGTTTGCTTAAAAACAAAGTAGTTTTTGTTAGATTTATTGCACTTGTATTATTATCAGTAGGCTATAAAATTTGTGATATAAACCAAAGACTCTAGATAACATTTCCCTAGAAAAACAGTTTCATACCACTGAGAACACATTTGAGAAACTTTGCTATCACATTAGAGCATTCAGACTCTTCCAAGGTAGGATCCTTATGTTGAAGAGTTTCTAGTTTTATTTGGCATGACAACAAACAAAGGTGATATACTATTCTAAATAACTGTGGAAACAAGAAAAATTGGAACTGGAGATAGAATTTAGTATATCATACAAAATAATCAAAACATAGAAATACAAAACAAAAAAAATAGGATAACAGGACCTGAAAGAAGGTGTCATCAAGTACATTACCTCTCCTTGGTTGTAATATTACAATGTACTAGGCAATAACAGATATAAAAACATATTACTAGTTCCTTTGCAGGAATAGGATTTAACAGAAGTGCAAGAAATAGAAAAAAATCAACTGATAAAAGTCATAAAAGTTATATTGCCATATAAAAAGTAAACATTAGTCTTCAATGTTGCAAAATAAAAATAACTTCATCAATATTCTGTCATCATACCAAGGCTAGGATGCTTGAAAATCTCAGTTCCAGGAGAGCAGCTAATCAAAAATGTGAGAGAGTGCTCATCCATAGATATATCTGTTGAAATATTGAACCAGAAAGTGACTCCAAGTCTACAGTATTAGGAAAAGATTGTTGAAATATGAGACTTCAAAATAACCAAGTAGAAGAGACAAAAGCAAATTCATTTTAGTACCTAGAGAGAAGAGAATGTAATGACGTAAGGGAAGAGTTAGAAGGTTCAGGCTTTTGGAAATGTGTTACATGGCACCAACTTTGAAGAATAAAAGAGTTGGGGCGCCTGGGTGGTTCAGTCGGTTAAGCATCCGACTCTGGCTCAGGTCATGATCTCACGGTTTGTGGGTTTGAGCCCCGCATGGGGCTCTGTGCTGACAGCTCAGAGCCTGGAACCTGTTTCAGATTCTGTGTCTCCCTCTCTCTCTGACCCTCCCCTGCTCACGCTGTCTCTCTCTGTCTCTCAAAAATAAATAAAAAGCATAAAAAATTAAAAGAAAGAAAGAAAGAGTTTCAAATCTAAACACACCCATTTACTACCTACATATAATAGATCGAATCAATTACTCACTAAGACATTTTTCTCATCTGAAAATAGAGATGGCCTTAACACATTCCTGAGTTTTGTGAAACTTAGAATTCTTTTTTAGCTAGTTAATATTTATAGCTATTTTAAGTGTGTGACTTCATTCATCAAAAATGTTTATTTTTCCAGTGTAGTAGATAAGAAGCTTGGAAGTCACTGCTTTATCCTAAAATAAGTAAAAAGCTTGACAAACTAAAAAACAACAAATCTTAAATCTTTAAGAGAAGTGAGATCACAGGGCAAATTGCTGCAAGCAGAATTGGAGAGATCAAAGACGAATACAGAGAAGCACAATTTGCTGAAGCAGAAAGCCTTGGACTAAAAACCAATTGGGAACAAGTGTTGGATAGGAAGACATAAACTGTTATATTTGAATTCCTAGAGGTTCAGTATGGACAACCTTAGAAGGTGAAAACTCAAGGGCCAACATTTTCCAAAATGGGAAGCAAGAAAACAAACAAAAAGACCAGGGAAAAAAAGCACAGAATATCCAAAAATTATGCAATAACTACAAAAGGTGTACCATATGTGCAATGAAATACCAGAAAGAGGGGAAGAAAGAAAGGAGCATAAATATTTTTGACATAATAATGAGCTAAATGAAAAAGAGAATAAAACTTATCAAAATTTGTGGGATGCAGTAATAGCAGTGCTTAGAGTGAAATTAATAGGAAATATTAGAAAAGAAGAAAGATCTAAATCAATCTAAGATTTTACCTTTAAACAGTAGAAAAGAAGATTAAATCCAAAATAAGCAGAATAAAAGCAACAATTAAAACTAGACGAGAAATCAAAGCAATTGGGAACAGGAAATCAATCAAAAAAATCAATGAAACCAAAACATAATTTAAAGAAAAAATGAATAAAATCTTTAAGCCTCTAGCAAGGCTAACTATTAAAAACCTAACAAAATAGCCAAAATCAAGAACACTGATAACAGAAAATGCTGGTGAAGATGTGGAGTAACAAGAACTCTTATTCACAACTAATAGGAATAAAAAATGGTATAGCCTTTTGGAAGACAATTTAATGGTTTCCTACAGATCTAACAAACTTCTTCCTTGGTATTTACCTAAAGGAAGTAAAATTTTAGTTCTGCACACAAAAACTACATATGGCTATTTATATAAGCTTTATTAACAATTGTCCAAATTTGGAAGCAACCACAATGTCCTTGGTTAGATAAACTGTGTTTCATTCATATAATGGGATATTATTCAAAAGTCAAAAGAGGTAAACTATCTAAGCCATCAAAAGACATTGAGGAAATATAAATGTTTATTATTAAGTGAAATTAGCTAATCTGGAAAGGCTGTCTACTATATGATTCCAAGTAAATAATATTTTGGAACAGACAAAACTATTAGACCCAATAAAAATACCCGTGGTTGCCAGGGTTGGGGGGAGGAAAGAGATAACTAGTTAGAGCACATTTTACAATGCAGTAAAAATGCTCTTTGTGTACCACAGTGACAGATATGTGTCATTATAAATTTGTCAAAACCCACAGAATGTACATCAAAAAGGAACTCTACTGTAAACTATGTTCTTTGAGTGATAATGATGTATGCATGTAGGATCATTACTTGCATAAATATATAAACTTTGTGGGGGATATTGATCATGGGGGAGATTGTGTGTGTGTTGAGGCAGGAGATATATGACACATCTCTGTGCCTTTGCTTCAATTTTGCTATGAACCTAAAGCTGCTTTTTAAAAAAATCTAATATATATATTATATATGGATATTATGGATTTTCCTCTTAAGTCTATATTCAGTCACACCTCATTCTACAACCTCATCACACTGTCTGTGGTGTACATATATATAT
>NW_021873769.1:0-16403 GCF_006229205.1 Suricata suricatta | reverse complement strand
AATGCAGGGAGGTATTATTATAAAAGCATGGAGCATAAGGCTTAGATATTAACTTCAGTGCAGAGTCTTATAAAATGAATTGTAATAGGAAAGAGCCCTTTCCAGAAGGGAGTGAAAAGGAACTTAAGCATAGAGATGGTCTGTGTACTTCTAAGTCTGTGAGACACAGACAGTGTGATGAGGCTGTAGAATGAGGTGTGACTGAATATAGACTTAAGAGGAAAATCCATAACATGTGACTGGATTATTTGTTTTGTCTCAGACATGAGACGTTTCTCCCATAAAATTTTTCAGACACCGGTAGATACATTGGTAAAGATGGAACTCCCCTTTTGAAGCAGGGTGACAAGGCTGTGGTTCCATCTACTCCTCTATTTTCTTCTCTGGCCAAAAGACGCTTCTTTCTTGCCATCCTACCATGACTGGGGTACCATTTCAAAAACCTCTGCTATTTATAGTGAGGACCCAGTGAAAGTTTTAAAAGCAGTGGGACAAAACTCATCATGGCGAGGAGTCTGAACAAGTGTGGGTGGGGAAGTGGGCAGGAATATACGGCAACTCTACTTTCCAATGCAATGACTGCAGTAGTTGCTTTCTTTCCCTCGTAGGAACACTTGTATCCAAATGACACAAAGAATGTATTGTGGCAGAACTGACCTTATGTGACATTTCTTGTCACTCTAGATAGGTTTAACTAAATCCATATATCCCCTTTGACTTTGTATCAAATGCACTATGAGTGCCACCTCAAAGGATTCAATAAACTATAGACCCATGTTCCCTAGGGCAAAGATAGCATCTAAAGAGACATGTCAATGTAATTAAATCACTATGAACCAACATTAAACATTTAGGTAGTAAATATATAATACTTGATTATAGTCAAGCCTTGGCCTCCTTTGCACTGTTTCCTAGAGTTAAAGATACAGGCATAAACTCAAAAAGCCACTTGAAAAGAAAATGAAATGAAGTCTAAAATTGCAAATTGAATATTTGAGGAACATAGCGGCATATGTAATCTATGGAAATAATTTGGACAGAAATTTTTTAAATTAAGAAAGCAGATATTGTGTAAGTAGATTTCTTTTAAATTTTGGATTTTTAATTACCCTTTTCCTCAATACCTGTTTATTATGCACCTATGAAATGCCAGATATTGGATGATGCTGATTTGACAACAGATAAATATGCTCCTGTCCTAGATCCCCTGCTTGAAATTCACTTCTTTCAGCCTGTCATGTTTATAGATCTCCTCTTATGTGTGTTTTCATGTCCCCTTTCATAGAGACATCCCCTGACTCCTTTTATACAGGAACAATGACCACCCTACCCCACCACTCCCCATCACTACTCATTGGCATTACCGTGCTTTACTTTCCTCCACTGTGATTGTCAACACCTAACATTTTATGCATTCACTTCTATGTGTTATGTGTATCCTCCCTAGAATTAATGGTATGGCCTTTGTTTTGTCACTGTCCCTCCGACCTATTCTTACAGCTAAGAAAAAGATCAAAGTTTCCTCCTTTCTGGGATTATTCATTCCTCCTGGCTTCTGGATTTCACTCTTTTTCAGAATGAAGCCTCACCCATGGATGGATAGTTAAATGGTATGAAAGGACACACATAATGAGAGTAATGAAAATTTAATATATTGAAAATGAATAAAGATTAGGATCCACACAGTTATTAGGGAAGGAAAGTCCTATATGAATAATCGAAATAGAAATATTTTAGTGAATTCCCAGCCTCTCTTGGTTGCTAGATAAACCGACACACTTTGATATATTATTATAGTCATTTTCTTATTTTGTAGAAAAGATAAAAGGTTTTTTATTTTTATTTTGAATATGTTTTTCCTTCACATTGTGGTCATCATAGAAGCATGATAATTAAATCACTAATCAATTCCTTTTTTGTTTCTAATGATTTCAAGAAAAGTGCTAGGTGAACACAAAAAGTGTAAGACATTTTAGTAGTAACTCTATGATAATTCTGGTATTAGTAAAGATAAAACAACTGATATTGCAAGGTGGACAAGCTGCTATACAATAAATTTATTCATAAATGTCCCCAGTCATCCCCACCCAAGTAAAGATATATTTGATTATGGAATGTGATCATCCTAAATTCTTCACATATAATTTATTAATACCTTAAACTACTAAGAGAGTGAGAAAACTTGCCAGTTGGTTTTGTAGAAACAGATTGTCAGACATAGTTACTGCTTTAAGAGTTTTGTCTTCACGAAGAATATTTCCTCTGCCCTGTATTTTCATATTATCATTGTAGGTAGAGTTCTAACTTAAATAATTTAATTTAGTAGATATTGATGTTAAGCCATTAATATATTTTTTTAGATATAACACAAAAATAAGCTAGTAAATGAGAAGATAAAACTCAATTTGTTTTAAAATATGCCTTTATAGGTCATAGTATCATAAATGCAAATGTGCTTAAGAACTAGTGACACTAAAGGGAGAGAGAAATTAACTTAATGAGTGGACTGAATTACTTAGATAATTAAAATTAATGTCTTTTATTTATTTTTTATTTTTTAAAATTTGTTTATTTATTTTTTTGTATTTTTAATAGTTTATTGTCAAATTGGTTTCCATATAACACCCAGTGCTTCTCCCCACAAGTGCCCCCCATCATGACCATCACCCCCCTCCCTCCCTCTCCCCCCTCAGTCCATGGTTCGTCTCCAGTATTCAGTAGTCTCCCTTGATCTGTGTCCCTCACTCTCCCCTGCTCTCTTTCCCCCTTCCTCTCCCCATGGTCCCCTGCCAGGTCTCTCCTGTTAGACCTATGAATGCAAACATATGGTGTCTATCCTCTGTCTGACTTATTTCACTTAGCATGACACCCTCGAGGTCCATCCACTTTCCTACAAATGGCCATATTTCATTCTTCCTCATTGCTATATAGTACTACATTGTCTATCTTCTTGATCCATTCATCAGGTGATGAACATTTAGGCTCTTTCCATGATTTGGCTATTGTAGAAAGTGCCACTATGAACATTGGGGTACATGTGCTCCTATGCATCAGCACTTCTGTATCCCTTGGGTAAATCCCTAGCAGTGCTATTGCTGGGTCATAGGGGAGTTCTATGGATAGTTTTCTGAGGAGCCTCCACACTGTTTTCCAGAGTGGCTGTACCAGTTTACATTGCCACCAACAGAGTAGGAGGGTGCCTGTTCCTCCACGTCCCTGCCAGCATCTATATTCTCTTGATTTGTTCATTTTAACAACTCTGACTGGTGTGAGGTGGTATCTCAGTGTGGTTTTGATTTGTGTTTCCCTGATGATGAGTGACACTGAGCATCATTTCATGTGCCTGTTGGCCATAAAATTAATGTTTTTTAAAAAATGTTTAATATTTTTTTTACTTATTTTTGAGAGAGAGACACACACACACACAGCATGAGCAGGGGAGGGTCAAAGAGTGGGGGAGACACAGAATCCAAAGACAGGCTCCAGGCTCTGAGCTAGCTATCAGCGCAGAGCCGGACGCGGAGATCAAACCCATGAACGGCGAGATCATGACCTGAGCCGAAGTTGGATGCCCAACCGACTGAGCCACACTGGTGCCCCTAAAATTAATTTTTAAATGTTTTGAGCAAAGAGAATATATTTGATAATCGGTTTTATCATATAGGTCACCTATTATGACTCTTTCCCTAGCCTTACAATTTTATTTTTTAATAGAAATGACATACATATGCACATATTTCTGTAAGCACTAATATATTTTCATGTTTCCATCTATCTACACATACCTTCAACTATCCTTCACTAATTATTGAATTATCATGTGAAAATTCTTGGCACTTTCTTCTACTATAACAAATTAAATCTACTTCACTAATTTTTCAATTAAAAATTATTTTATAAGTAATGCATGCAGAAATTTTCAAAAATCAATAGTTTTACTACATTTAAAATAAAAAAATCAACGATAGACACAATGCTCCATATCCTTTATTCTTATTTCCTATTTTGTCTTAAAAATTTTTACATATATTTCTAAATAATATTAATACATCTATGTTATTGATTTTTCAAGGTTAGTCATTATAAATTGTTTCCTAATAAGGAAGATAATAGCAAACAAGTGTGGTATTAGGTTCTCCCAAATACACTTTTTTCCTGCTCTATACCTGTAATATAAATTCATCACATGTTTTCTAAATAAATATTTAACATTTACATCAAGATTAGAAACACTTTCTTTGACCTGTTTTGCTTAGCATAATATGTTCTATATCCATAAGTATCCTTGGAAATGGCAAGATTTTATTATTTTGTATGGCTGAATAATATTAGATTATATATAATACATTCACACACCACAAACCATGTCTTCTTTATCCACATATCAATCAATGGGTGGGCACTTGGGCTGCTTTCATATCTTGCTATTGCAAATAATACTGCTATAAACATAGGGGTACCCTTTGCATTAGTATTTTTGAATACTTGGTAGTGCAATTTCTGGATTATAGGGTAGTTCTATTTAAAAGTTCTTGAGGAATCTTCAGATTGTTTTACACAGTGGCTGCACCAGTTTGCATTCCCACAAACAGTACACAAGTTTTCCTTTTTCTCTACACCTTCACCAACACAGGTTGTATCTTGTGCTGTTGGTTTTCACCATTTTGACAGGTGTGAGGCGATATTTCACTGTAGTTTTGATTTTAATTTCCCGGATAATAAATGATGATGGACATCTTCTCATGTTTCTTTTGGCCATTTGTATGTCTTCTTTGGAGAAATTTCTGTTCATGTCTTCTGCCCATTTTTAATTGGATTATTTGCTTTTTGAGTGCTGAGTTGTAAAAGTTCTTTATAAATTTTGGATGCTAACCCTCTATTGAGTATATCATTTGCAAATATCTTCTCCCATTCTGTAGGTAGCCTTTTAGTTTTTTTGATTGTTTTTATGAAACAAAACAAATGAGCAAATGTAAAAGAGAGAGAGACAGAGACAGAGACAGAGGCAAACCAAGACATAGACTCTTAACTGTAGAGAAAAACCTGAGAGTTACCAGAGGGGAGGTGGATGGAGGAATGGATTAAGTAAGTGATGAGGTTTAAGGAATGAATTTGTCTTGATGAGCAGCAGGTAATTATAGAATTGTTATTCAATACATTGTACACCTGAAACTAATATAACATTGTTAACTGGAATTAAAATTTAAAAAAATTTTTAAAAAGGTTAGCATACTATTTATAACTTATATAGCATATTCTTTCTTCTGTAATGAATAATTCCACTTTTGGTTACTTTTATGTATACTATAATTTTACTTCCAGCATATTCATGCAGTGAGATAAACATTATTTCTTCCCCAACCCATCTGTCTCATTCTTTCTCATCTTCTCTCTTCTTCTCTCTCTCTCTTTTTATAAATGTGTTATTTCATTTTACTGATTTTGAGAGAGAGAGAGAGAGAGAGAGAAAGAGAGAGAGAATGCATGAGTAGGGGAGGTGCAGAAAGAGAGAGGGAGAGAGACAATCCCAAGCAGGCTCCACACTAAGCACAGAATCAGATACAGGACTTAATCTCACAAACAGTAAGATCATGACCTGAGCCAAAATCAAGAGTTGTTTTTTCAACCAACTGAGCCACACAGGCTCAGTTTTCCTTCTGTTTAAAACATACTATCTGGAAATCTCAGTCCTTCTGTTCCTATTTTAACTAATTGTGTTTTATGCTTCTTGCACTGCTATTTTCTTGTCCTTTTATCAACATTTTTCTATTCTTTGAAGTCCATGTTTTTTTGGTGTCCTGGAGTCTTCTCTTACTGATTTCACTCCTCATTTTGAAAGGTATAATTTTCATTACCTTCCAAATAAAGCATCACAAGAGGTAGAGTTATTCTTTTTCCTAAGAATATACTGATCTACTTTTTTTATTCTTACCTTTAATGGATGTAAAATCAGTATATAATCTAAGATGAAGGCAATTTTCCTTTAGCATTTGGTTTTTTTGGAGAATTTTGCCAACTGTTCCATTTTTATTTATTATTCTTTTTGATGGCTGTTGTTTTGTTAGTTTGCTACTTGATTTTCTTGTCATCTGTTGTTTACTATTTTGATGAATGGTGGTTGGTGGTTTTTAAAAATGTTTTAAGTCATTTTATGTTATTTGATTATATTGTTGATATTTTGTATTATACCATTTCTAGCATATTTACCTCCATTTGATTGCATTTAATTAAGGCTTTGTTTCTGTTTTTTAGTTTTCTTTTTGAGAGCTCTCTAAGCATGTTTAAGTCCTATCAATTCACAAATATCTCTAAGGATTGAACAGACTGTGATTGCATTTCAGTTTTTAATCTTTTGTTCATTTCTCTTTAATTCTGGAAATAAATCCTCCAATCTCTGACCTTGAACCACAGCATTGTTTTTGACGGGCCCTGTCAGTTATCAGTACATCATTTGCTTTACATTATCCACTTAAAAAATATTCATTTTAAGTTGCTCATGTTACCTACTTCTTTGTTCTTTGAGGGTGAAGATTCAGAACATTAATTCTTCATTTACCACACAAAAGATTTGGCAAATATCAGTAATAACTAATGATCATTGTTAATTTCCCCCAAAAGTTTATTTAACTAGATGGTATTTTTGGAATGAACTAAATTAATGTCCCTGACTACCCTAATTAAGCAAGAAAACAATGACCAACTTTATCTTCTCATTTCCATTCTCATGAAAGAAAATGATAGAAAGTAACAGAATAGTAATAGTAATAGAAAGTAATCCAGTGATTAAAAAAAGAAAAAATGCTTTTGAGAAAAAACAAAGCAGGAATAAATAAATATGTACAAAAATCAGCTTATATACAATGAATTATTTCTAAACAAGAAGTAAGATGAGAACTGGTGTTTAAATGACTTAGAATCCTGTTTTTGTCTTTGTTCACTTAGAGGACCTCAATTTTTCATTAAAGCATTTTAATTAAGAGTATAGCCATTATAATCCTCTATAAGGTTTTCCTGGTCAAAATGGGTAAACAGTAAAAGCAGGATCTGATACATCTCCTTCCGACTTTCCATTAAGTTATACCTAAATATACACAAAATTGAAAAGATACTAGTACTATTTCAACAAGAAAGAAATAGACAACAAAACAAAATGTCACATTATAAATACTTAAAATTCAGTATACAATTACCATTTTTTTTAGGCTCTTGGACAAGCTTTAGAAAGATAATGGTAAACCAGGTGATACATATCCCTGCTTTCATTTCTAGTCTTCCAGGAGAAAAAAGATGCTCTGTTTGTAAATTCATGTGTGATGAGAGTAACAAGAACCGAATTATATGGTATTATGGGGGAGCAAAGAAAACTACTCAGTTTTTGAAGGAGTCTACTTGAGGAAAAGGTGTTCAATCAGAGTTTATACATGAAACATGTTAAGCTTCTCACCATTTGAATTTTAAAATTTTCAGATGACCATACTATAAATTGAATCTAGAATAATGAATAAAAATGAATAAGATTTATCTATGTAAAATATTACAAGCAGTGAGAAGAAAACTGAACATTGATGCAGGATTGAAGACAAGGGATTTTGCTTCTTCGAATTTGGGATATAGAAATATACTGAACATAAAATTAAGTTGTCATGTCCCTGGGATGACTAACCAGCCTGTGACTCTCCATCATCAATCATGGCATTGGCTTTCCCATGCACTTCTGGATTATAACTCCTAGGACCTCACCACTAGAAAGTAGTATAGGAAAAAGCTTGTATCCTGTGATTTTGGATGCTGAATAGAAGGAAAGACCAGGAGGCTTTTGTCCTAAGACGTATGGTCTCCTATATGTACTATGTTTGAAATTGTTTTCTTTAGTAATAATAATAATAATAATAATAATAATAATAATAATAATAAACTGAAGAAATGTCCTTGATATCTACCCAGAGAGATCAAAAGGTATGGTGTCTATGACATAGAAATGGGGTGCATAAAAAAATAAAAGAGATGACAACAGAGATACTGAAAGAGCTGTTTCACAATATAAAAACATTGTCCAAAAATATCAGAATTAAATAAAAAGTTATTATAAAGCATAAAATTAGCTAGCCATTTGGAAAGTTCAAGAATATTATTAGGTGAAAAAACATAAAAACAGAAAAAATTTAAAATAGATAAAAAAAGAGAACCTAAAACAACAGTAATACTATGTATTAATATTTAGTAAATTAATGATTTTTCTTAAGAAAATTAAGAATATTTTTCAATCTGCAAATTCCAAAAGGTCTCTAAGTTTCAACCAATTTTTTGAATTTCAATGTTAACCAAAATTTCTGACAAGCATCCAAGTAGGGAAAACAGTCTATTTGTAATGGGGAAAATTAGACTAAGCTCAGAATTCTTACACACTCACTGCTAATATTATGCCAAACTTATTATGTGGTAGGTACTTTAGGCAATTAGCTCAAATATTAACTTATCTAACTAGCTGCAAACTATAAAGTTGATACCTTCATTAAACTCATGTAACAATTAAAAATAGAGGTTAAGTGACTTACTCATATAGAATGAGTGTTTAACCAATTTAAGATTTGACCAAAGGATTCTATCTCAAAAGTACATGCAACTAATAAGAATGCCTTAATCAAAGAGGTGAGTTTCAGAAGTAAAATGAGCAAAAGGATCCTGAACATGGCAGAGGGAAGGGAGAGATTATTGTGACTCAAATAATGTACATTAATGTACTTCTAACAATAGGAAGGTATTTAAATTATGAAAGCATTTAGAAAAAATTATTTGTCTTCTTGGGAGGAGGAGGATTGAAGATGCAGTCTTAAATAAGGATAAGTTAAAATTAGGAAATCAATATTGTGAAAATAGTAACATAAAAATATTAGAAAAAGTTAAAAAATAGAAATGATTGCTGTAAATATGGTTAAAATAAATTCAAGAGCAAAGATATTTAAGAAATATATTCTGGTGGTTCCAGGGTGGCTTATTTGGTTAAGTGTCTGACACTTGATTTCAGCTCAGGTCATGATCTCATGGTTTGTGGGATTGAACCCCAAGTCAGGTTCTGCTTGGGATTCTCTTTCTCCCTCTCTCTTTGCCCTGCCACTGCTCATGGTCTCTCTCTCTCAAAATAAATAAATTTATAAAATAAAAAATGAATATAATCTGCATAGTGAACCATTACAATTACTCATAACTTACATTTCCACCTTTTCAATTAATTAATAATCATTGTAAAGTGGAGGGGAATATTAAAAGTTATTAAAATGCTCTAAATTCTTCACTGTGGAGGAGGAAATAAATTTTCTCTTATTAATTTTTGTAATTATTTTTAAAGAAATAGGCATTTTTATATGCATCTGTTGAAATTATAAGTATCTGCTCTTTAAAGAAAAACAAGATTTCAATCTTTCAAACTATGCAGAAGAAAAATTAGAGATAAGCAAAAATTAAGAAAGCATAAAGCAATATAGCCATAATAAATCAAGATAACAAGTATGAAAATAAATTTAACTGTTAAACTCTCTATTCAATAGGTAAAGTCTATAAGACTAGGTTAATAATACCAGAAAGGTGTTAGTTTGCAAGAAACAGGCATACATCAAATTATGCAATGCTCCTTAAAAAAACTAAAAAAATCAGCAGGAGAATATAAAATGAAAAATCAGAAGTATTGATATTCATATTAGCAAGAAGATATTTCAAAATAAAAAGTATACTATTATTTGCCATCTCACACATTAAACAATATCAATTCAAATGATTTTATGGATTGAATGAGTAGAGAGTAAACTTAAGAACAAATTAGCTCTGATTCAGTTAAGGCAATAGAAAGGGAAAGATTATTGTTGGTAATATTTAGACAAAAAATAAGGAAGGGAAAGAAAATCTATGTTTAGCTACATAGAAGTATCAAATCAAGTAAATAATTTTTCCTCAATATAGTTTAGTATAATTAATATTATATGCTTGTAATGTAAGTATATAATCTATGGAAGAAAAATTAGCATGATTGTGTATTGTGTTCTCAGATATGTGATTACTATGTTGAAAAAAATAATAAAGAAAACATATGATTGAATTTCTTAAAAATTTTGTTGATATGAGAGGGGGGATGCCAGAGAAGATTAATGGTATAGATATGGATATAGAACCTTTTTGTGAATACGCTATCTTATATGTGCAAAATGAACCAACATATATTATAGGTGCAAACTGAACCAACATGAATTCACTGCTTGGTGAGTCAGAAACTGTACCAGGTTGACTTGTTGTACAAAGAAAACTTCTACTTGCAGCAAATAAAGAAATTATGGAGAATGGCTAAAGCTGTGTCTCTCCAAGAGAAAGGAAATGAGTTCCTTTTGTTTAGGATTGGAGAAATTTTTAAAAAATGTTTTATTTATTTATTTAGACAGAGAGAAGTGGAGAGGGGCAGAGAGAGAGAGAGAGACAGAGGGAGGGAGGGAAGGAGAGAGAGAGAACCGCATGCAGGCTTCATGTTCAGTTCAGAGCCCCATAAGGGGCTCAATCTCCAGACCAGGAGATCACGACCTGACCAGAAATCAAGAGTTAGATGCTTAACCGTTTCACCCAGGTGCTCCTAGGGTTAGGATGAATATTTAGACAGGGAAGCTTTGTCATCCTATGTAGAGGCAGGCATAAGGTCATGCATATGCCTTAAGGAAATATGCTATACATATGCTGTATGTTATGTTTATGACGCTGAGGGTCTTCTTTGGGCAGAGATTTTAGTATTTTAATTAGCTAAAGATGATTGTAGGTCAATCCAGAGGTCACTCCCTGGACAATCAGCACAAGCTTGAATCAGGTTTAGCGAAGATCTCGGGATGGATTTTGCCAGATCAGTCGCCATTACTTGAGGGGTGGTTTTGGGTTTCATTTGCCTGAGTCAAGAAGAAAGCTGGAAAGAAAAGCTTAGTGGAAAATGTAAGATGAAGGCAGGTGGCCTATAAAGGTCAAGTCTTAGAGTCTAGCTGGTGACCATATGGGTGGGAATGTTCTGGTAATATAGAGACCATCTTTCTATTCCAAGTGTAGCACACAGTCTTAAATATACTTAGATTTAGTAATTCTGGCTCTCACAGTGAATGTGTCTTGCTTACACAGTTTTCTCATTCACCCCTATATCTTGATTCTTGATTTTAAGGAATCTGTCTACCTGAATATCTACCCATGAAAATACTGTCATGGTTTATTTAACATAGACTTGATAATAATTAAAAATTTGCTTTAAACAGAGGTTGTCAATGGAATTTTCACTCCCTAGAGCAACCCAGAAATGTATAGAGACATTTTTGACTGACACAATGGTTAGAGGATATTACTGTCTATATCAGGAAGGAAAAAAAAAAAAACTTATGTAGGCTCTGATGAGGGAGCATAACGCAAGCTGAGGGAAAAGTATAAGCTAACACTTCAGGTCCACCCCCAGATGGAATATGTGTGATATTTCTTGGACACTCCTGGCTACCCAAGAACAAAGGAAAGGGATATGCACTTGCCATGGTGATGTGGGAAACAAAGACAAATGAAAAATTAAATTTCCTTACTGCCTACAGCCCATTGACACGTCCTTGAAACAGGCAGAGTGACCTCCCTTAGGAGCTCAGCTGTCTCAATGATGACACTTTGTTAGAAGCCAAAAGGAACCTTGGCTAGACATAATCCTGACCCCCTCCTGTAAGTTTATTTCAACATATAAAAATTCCTTTGGAAACTTTCTTTATCTCAACTTCCCTAAGATATATGCTGGCAATCATACTCCAAGCTTATGGACCCCTAATTTCTATCTGAAGGGTCTTATGACTGAGGTTAAACTAAAAGGTAATAAATGGTGTTTCCCTAACAAGGTCCTGGAAACCTTGCTTCCAAAATACCTTAGATACTTACTCTCTCCCTAAGCCCCTCCCAACCTGAAGTATAATCACTTACCCGTCACAACTCCAGTGCAGCTATTTCTGCCCATGTGTCCTCTCTCTATGCTTTAATAAAATCACTTTTTTGCACCAAAGACATCTTTAGGAATTCTTCCTTGGCCATCAGCTCCAAACCCCCCTTCACCGCAAAACTCCATATAACTTTCAAATATACTACCAATTATTCATGTAGATTAAAAAATATGTTCATAATTATTGAAGCTTAAAACTTTGCTTTTAATAGAAGTACAACTTTTTTTTGCATTATTTTAATATGTAGTAGAATTATTAGGAAAGAAACTACCCTCTAAATTGAGAGAAAACTCTACCTTATTTCATGCAGAGTTTTGCTAAATTTGGTCACAATGTCAGAAAATTAAATCAATAAAGTCAATAGAGCACACAGTTTAGTTTTTCAGATACACATAACACATCTGTGTTATTTTGTATTTCAAGCTATTTCATGCAAGTTATATCTTCATAAAATTATTTGCCTCTGATAACTTCACGGCCATCTTTTATTATATTCTTTTATTATAAGTTTGCAATTCTCCATTATTTTATGGCAGAATGTTTTGTTTTTGCTTTTGAAGTTGTCATTGTTTTTAGTTCTGTACTTCGTTTTATTAGCTACTGTCAGGGAGGAAGAACTTCCTTTGCTGAAATATTGTAGGATTTTTTACCTCAATATCTGGAGTTTGTTGTCTCACTGCTTCAAAGAATGAAGAGGTGGACACAGGACCAGCAGCAGGTAAATGTTTTATATTACAAGATCAGAAAGGAAGAATAGAAGGAAAGTTCTCTTTACAGAGAGGGTACATTCAGAAGTGAATGATTTCTGATAATAGGCAAGTGTCCTTGTTTTACAAGGTTCTGGTCACCTCCCCTTTTCCTTCCCCCTTGTTCCTTCTCAGTTCCTATTCTATTGGCTTGATCAGTCTACGTACTGGGCTATCCATTCCTGATTGGCTCAATTCCATTGTTCTATGACCAAGGCCATATCATTTCTTGTGGGTCATAGATTTAATGTCTATTATTTATTTTTAGTCAGGTCTTTTAACAAATTCCTGAGGGAATCCTGAGAGGGAATAGGCGGTGTTTATTATATTCTTAAAAGGAACCTTAAGCCTGAGGGGGTTTTCTTTGGTCAGATAATCTCAGCATTGTTGCAAAATATGTTTTTTTCTTCACCCAGGATTCTAATCCTATCTTTTCCCTCTTTGACTATTTTATCCTATATTTTTCTATTATATTCCCTCCTCAGTGACTCCTAACTGCCATTAGGAATTGAGGTCAGATGCTCCCAGCATTGTTCCAAAATATATTTTTCCCCCATCCAGGAAACTCAGGTCCTATTGTTTCCCTCTCTGAATACTGAATCCTATCTTTTCCTATCTATGGTCCTTTTTAGCTGGATTTAGAATCAAATTGACATGAGACAGATTAACAGGAGAAAATCAAATTTAATAGGTGTATATACAGGTAATTCATGCAAACATGAAATTCCAAAGACCATGAGGAAACAGAAAACTTATATGAGCTAAGGAAAGGGATAGGTGTTTGAGGACACACAGAGTAGAAAACTCAGTAGTGAAAAGGTGAAAAGGGCTGTTTGGGGAAAAATGAGTTTGCCCTTTATAAAGATGGGTTCCTTAGGTAAAGAGGGGGTTCTGTTTGTTAATTGTTCACCTTTTGTTGCAAGCTCTCCTTTCTCATGTAAATTTAGGCATTTATGGGAAAGGTAGAAAGCTTTTCATGCATTTACTGCATATTTATGGCTTTTACAGGAAAATAATTTTATGTCAAAGTGGAATATTTTGAGGCATCTCATCTTGCACCCCTTCACTATGTAAAATGAGTTTGCCTGAGACAATTTATTTACTTCTAATATCCAATGTCACTGTCTCTTAGCAAAAGAATATTTGCTGGAGTCCACCTCCAGCAGGTCCAGGGTTGTTGGCATAAAAGTGATGAGAATCAGCGAAAGGGGAAGGAAATGAGAGAACCATGAGGTTCTTTCTGATCAGCAGGCAGGCATGTCTGCAGTGCAAGCAGGAATCTCTCCACTGACCAGAGAGTCAGCTTTATTTATTGAATAAATGTATGGGGTACAAAACAGGAGTGGCAATTGCCTTAGACAGTGATTTCTGATGACAAATTCATTGGTATGTAAAAATTTCCCAGAACATAGATTGGTGAGGACTGATGCACATAAGCTTTATCAATAGTGATTGAGGTTGGTGACTTAGATGCTTATCACCTGGGGAAGGAAGGTTTCTTTAGCATTCAAATACAAGGCAATGTTTTTAGCATAACAAAAGCAAAAGTTAGTTCTTTGTGAGCAGGGGTCAATAAGCTCTTTTCTTGAAGGGGAAGAAAAACAGGTTTCTCAGAAAATGTAATATTTGCTCTCATAAACATAAAAGAAGAAAGTTCTATAATCTTCTTCACAAGGTACAATTTAGCATATTTTTAGCATAAGAAGGCAAATCACTCAATGCCAATTGGCAATGTGTCCTGGGGAATCAGTGCTCAAGCAGAAATGGTGGAGTGAGAGACAAAGAGAAATGGCAAAATGGTAGAATACAAAGGTCACCATCTGACAGTGGGAGGCTTGTAAAACCTGCCTTACCTCCAAGGAGAATATCTCAGCTTTGTGAGTCTAGAAACTGGCTTCCAGCAAATATTATGAATTATAATAGAGTATTGTCTACCTAGACAGAGATTGCATACCAAGAGTCCCTTACATTGCTGTGTCCCTCTGTAAGTGATTGCCTAAGGTATATGAGTGGAATATACATAAGTAATATCAGATTTTGATTTAAAAGTTTGGGGTATGTGCTCCTTCATTCCAAGGATTTGGGACTAATGAAAGCAAGTTAGCTCCAACCATATGAAGGAGGGTAAAACATTATGTGGTGGTTGGAAACAAGATAGAATAGGTTTGTCCATGACCTTGAGAGATCAAAAAGCCCACCAGCCTCAGAACATTTGCCAACCTCAAAAGTGTTGAGGGAAAAATACACGCCCATCTTTTTGAACACATCTTTTTGAACATACCAAACTATATTTTGGTTTCCTTTTATTGTAGAAACTTAAACTGTAAGATAAATATATGAACATTATCAAATATTTTGCATTAAAAGTGGGTGTGACACTACTAAAGAATGATTGCTTTACTCATGCAATTAGAGAAGAAATTAAGCAATATATGGAAACTAACGAAAATGAAAATACAACAATTCAAAATCTCTAGGATGCAGCAAAGGCAGTCCTAAGAGGAAAGTATATTGCAATCCAGGCCAATCTCAACAAACTAGAAAAAGTGCAAATACAAAATTTAACAGAGCACCTACTGAAACTAGAAGGGAAGCAGCAAGAGCACCCCAAACCCAGCAGAAGAAAAGAAATAATAAAGATCAGGGCAGAAATAAACAATATAGAATCCAAAAGAACAGTCGAGCAGATCAATGAAACCAAGAGTTGGTTCTTCAAAAAAATAAACAAAATCGATAAACCTCTAGCCAGGCTCCTCAGAAAGAAAAGAGAGTGCACCCAGATAGACAAAATCATGAAGGAAAAAGGATTTATTACAACCAATACCTTAGAAATACAAACAATCACCAGAGATTACTATGAAGAATTATATGCCAACAAACTGGACAACACAGAAGCAATGGACAAATTCCTAAATGCACATGCACTGCCAAAATTCAAACAGGAAGAGATAGAAAGCATGAATAGACCGATAAGCAGAGAAGAAATCGAATCCGTTATCAAAAATCTCCCAACGAATAAGAGCCCAGGGCCAGATGGCTTCCCAGGGAAATTCTACCAGACATTTAAAGCAGAGCTCATACCCATTCTTCTCAAACTATTCCAAAAAATAGAAATAGAAGGAAAACTCCCAAACTCATTCTACGAAGCCAGCATCACCTTGATACCCAAACCAGACAGAAACCCAGTCGAAATAGAGAACTACAGATCAATATCGTTAATGAATACAGATGCAAAAATACTCAACTAGATATTAGCAAATAGAATTTAACACCATATAAAAAGAATTATCCATCATGATCAAGTGGGATTCATTCCTGGGTTACAGGGCTGGTTCAATATTTGCAAATCCATCAGTGTGATCCATCACATTAACAAAAGAAGGGAAAAAAACCATATGATCCTGTCGATAGATGCAGAAAAAGCTTTTGACAAAATACAGCACCCTTTCTTAATAAAAACCCTTGAGAAAGTCGGAATAGAAGGAACTTACCTAAACATTATAAAAGCAGTTTATGAAAAGCCCACAGCCAATATTATCCTCAATGGGGAAAAACTGAGAGCTTTCCCCCTGAGATCAGGAACACGACAGGGGTGCCCACTCTCACCACTGCTGTTTAACATGGTGCTGGAAGTCCTAGCATCAGCAATCAGACAACAGAAGGAAATAAAAGTCAT
>NW_021873768.1:0-774 GCF_006229205.1 Suricata suricatta | reverse complement strand
AGAGGGAAATGAAGAACCAAGAACTGCTCCTCACGGCTCTGGGACAGCCCGTCCCCGGGCCCCTCAGTGCGCCCACACAGTCTGCCACATGCTGCTTACTTGCTTGTTCGGGCCGCGACCCCTCACCGCGTCCCCGGCAACAAGCGTGGGGTCTGGCACAGACTACGTCCTCGGGGACCATGGCTGGATGAAATGAAAGGCGCTGCTGCTCTCCCCCGCAAGGACGGCAGGGACCCACAGCTGCCCATGTGGCCTGGAAACTGCTCTGTGGGAAGGGGCTCAGGAAGCTCGGCCACCCACCGCAGCACGACTGGTTCACTGAGGTAAGGCCGACGGGGCAGAGGTGCCGCCGGGGGAGAACGGAGAACGGCGGAACCTGCCTCGGTGGGGACGGGACGTCAGACTAGGCCAGCGACAGCGGGGCCGGGCCACACGGGCGGGGCGGCCGCTCGCAGCAGGCTGTAAAGCCCACGCGCCTGCGGACCCGGGCTGTAAACGGGCCTGCGGGAACCAGGGAGGCTGCGGTGGCTCAGCGAGGCCTCGAAGGCCCAGAGGATAAGGCTCTGCGCCAAGGTGAGAGACGTGTCAGGTGACCACGCGGATTGACTGACGGACACTCAGGAGGTGACTCGGGACACTAACAGTCCGGGGAGAGGCCGGGGCGCGTCCGCTCCCGAAGGAGAGCGGGAAGGAAGAGAAGAATGGACACCAGCCTGGGTCCCTCGAGGGCAGCCGAGACGCTTCCCCGCACCTCGCGGTGTCCCAGCTCCGCCG
>NW_021873767.1:0-774 GCF_006229205.1 Suricata suricatta | reverse complement strand
CGATGACTAACAGACACATGAAAAAAAGCTCAACATAACTTTTCATCAGGGAAGTACAAATCAAAACTATAATAAAATACCACCTCACACCTGTCAGAATGGCTAAAATTAACAACTCAGGAAACAACAGATGCTGGGGAGGATAAGAAGGGGAATCCTCTTACACTGATGATGGAAATGTAAACTGGTGCAGTCGCTCTGGATAACAGTATGCAAGTTCCTTAAAAAGTTAAAAATATAACAGCTCTATGGCCCAGCAATTGCATTACTAGATATTTATCCAAAGGATACAAAAATACTAATTTGAAGGGATACATGCTCCTGAATATTTATAACAACATTATCAAGAATAGCCAAATAATGGAAGGAGCCTAAATGCCCATCGATAGATGAATGGATAAAGAAGAAGTGGTATATATACAATGGAATATTACATAGCCATAAAAAAGAATGAAATCTGCCATTTGCGACAATGTGGATGGAGCTAGAGTGATTAATACTAAGCTAAATAAATCAGTAAAAAAACAAATACCATATGATATCACTCATATGTGGACTTTAAGAAAAAGACAGATCTGTATAGGGGTGTGGCGGGGGAAGGGGAGAGGGAGAAGGAGGCAAACCAACAAACAGATTCTTAATTATAGAAAACAAACTTAAGGGTGCTGAAGAGGAGGGGGTGGAGAAAAAGGCTAAGTGGGTGATGGGCAGTGAGGAGGGAAATTGCTGTGATAAGCACTGGGTGCTGTCAGCAATGAATCACTAAATTCTACT
>NW_021873766.1:0-774 GCF_006229205.1 Suricata suricatta | reverse complement strand
TTTTTTGTCACTTCAAAGTACCTATAGTCAGTCCTTTGCTTTTCCATACAAGAGTAAGCTTAGGAATACATGGCTTCATTGTAGGTCAGGCTGCCTGCAGATATAGACCCTTTCCTCTGCTGCCTTATTGCCTCTTACATTAAATATAGTAAATGACAAGAGTTTATTAATACTGTACTGTAGTCAACATCCATTTGTGATGGTAAAAGTCATCCTACACAGTGACCCTGCTCTCTCTTGTCTCTCTCACACCAGCCATGAAGGTTTTCAAAGGTAAGTGCAGGTTAATCTGTTTATTTTTCCTTATAGTTTATATTTTCTTTATCATTTTGTATTATATTACAGAACTGTAATCATTTTTATATGAATATTTTTGGGTTGTGGAATAAATCATCTGAGTTTCCATTATTTCTTATGGGCAATTCGCTTCAATATACAAGTGCTTTGGATTACAAGCATGTTTCCAGTATGAATTATGCTTGCAAACCAAGGTTTTACTGTACTAATAATAGGGGACTTCAGTTTAATGTTTATTTATTTTTAAGAGAGAGAGAGAGAGACAGAGTGTGAGCAAGGAAGAGGCATAAAGAGAAAGAGACGGAAGCTGAAGCAGGCTTCAGGCTCTGAGCTGTCAACACAGAGCCCAATGTGGGGCTCGAACTCATGAATGGAGTTCATGACCTGAGCCTAAGTCAGATGCTTAACCAACTGAGCCACTCAGGCACCCCATTATATCCCACTTTCAATAATGGGTAAGACATCCAGATAGAATAT
>NW_021873765.1:0-774 GCF_006229205.1 Suricata suricatta | reverse complement strand
CAAGCTCTGAGCTAGCTGTCAGCACAGAGCCTGACACGGGGCTCAAACCCATGAATGTCAGATCTGACCTGAGCCGAAGTCGGAGGCTTAACCGACTGAGCCACCCAGGCGCCCCCAGGATAAAAAATTTAAATGTATCCTTCCACGTCATGCGCCATGCTCACAGGTGAGTGTTTTGTGTCCTTCCACCCCTCACCACAGCAGATTCTCTTGATGCCCTAAGGCCCTCAGTGTCCATTGGTAGCCTGCATTCAAGGGAAGCTGCTGCAGTCCTTAGTCCATCGCATTGACAACAGTTCATATTAATTACTTGGGCCTCTCTTCTTTTGGGCCTGTGAACCTGTGTTGATATCATGGATGTTTGTGTCATCAAGATACGTTGGAAATCACTGGGTGGGTGTGGGGGTGAGAATTCACACATAACGTAAGGAGAAGAGTCCATGAAGAAACATCTCTCCCTCCACGCTCTCCAGTGAGGCATACTTCAGACAATTTCAAGTCTCCAACAGGGCTGAGGCCCAGTTGTCCCTACCTATAACAGAATCATGAACACACCACAGTATTTACTGACTGCTCTTCCTTTGTCTCACTTTCCCTACGTCTTAATTTGTTTTTCCAAGAATTGCCTACCAAATAATCAAGCTGCATTCCATCTGGCTCCGAATTCATTTTGAAAGAAATCCAAACTAACCTACTTAATGTAATCTTACTGCATACATTATTCTGAGATTAGCTTTTCCTTTTACTGACAAAATATTATAGCTATATATATAT
>NW_021873764.1:0-774 GCF_006229205.1 Suricata suricatta | reverse complement strand
ATTTCCCTTCACTAGTGTCATTTAAGTCATCCTGAGTGGTAGTACAATGCAGCGTTGGTACATTTTAAAAAATTGTTTTAGAGATAGAGAGACAGAGAGAGAACATGTGCCAGTGAAGAGGGAGTCTCAAGCAAGATGCAAGGCTTAATACCATGACCCTGGGATCATGACCTGAGCTGAAATCCAGAGTCAATGCTCAACTGATTGAGCCATGCGGGTACCCCCAGTGCCAGTCCATTTTTAGTTAACATCACAGTACTGTGGTGACCCATCTGTGAACAGGTCCAATTTTTTTTATTTTTGAATCTGTTTGTCTGTAGCGAAGACTCTCTACCCCTTGAAATCACAGGTTTGAAATGATAAATAGGTATTGGTGAAACAGAGTGGTTCACATAGGGTGTCTGGCTCACATGCTCATCTCTTTACTTAAAGAGGATACCATAACATGCTCCCACATCAATGGGCCCCTACAAACTTTATAGATGTGACAGGCTCCTGAATTGTTGTGGGTTATATTGTTCAACCTTTGACAGCCTTTTGATGGGAGAGCAACAGGATCCTAGAATAAGACGTGGGATAGGACATACCAATGTGTCCATTTGGGGGAAATGTAATCTATCACATGCATTCTCTGGATTCACATAATAAATCCATTTTTGTCTTCTCATCTCCACTTTTTAGCCACTTTCTTAATAGCATCCCAAGGAAATTCCTTCCTTCCATTCCTTCATGTTCTCCTGAATCCTGCTAATACATATTATCCAGGTCCTGCAA
>NW_021873763.1:0-774 GCF_006229205.1 Suricata suricatta | reverse complement strand
ATGCTCAGGTTTCATATATTGCATTATCTGGCATTGCTGTTTGCACGGGATTACCAGGTAGAGAGGTCTGGGTCAAGTCTGGAGAAAGGCAGGGAGAGGTGGGCCTAAAGAAACAAAGTGTGAAGTACTTTGGACTACTCTGAGGACAAATGAATTTCATTTGTAAAATGAGGCTAAACATGCCTCACTCACAGTGTTGTTTCAAGAGTTCCATTAGGTGATTTATGCCAATCCCAGACCAACTCTGCCCATGGCCCTCTAGACATGATGCCTGCAGGTCTTCTTCCTCCATTCATGTTAGAATGTGAACTGGTTAAGACATCACTTCTGGATGACCAAAACATTCCCATGGCTGTTAGCGAACAGCTGCTTTATATGCATATACATACTGCAGATGCCCTTTGCTGACCCTTGGGCGCTTCCCGAAATAGCTGCCTGTGATTCTGACACTCTACCTGTATATTTAGAAAATAAATTGAGTATTTTCCATTATGTCCTTTTTTTGAATATGTTATACTTTAGTTATGGGAGAAAGTATAAATGTTTCCTGTATTCCTATATTCTATGATTTGGAGGGTATAAAAAAATCAAAAGAATTTCTATTTGGAAAACACTGACCAGAAAGATATTTTATGCACTCCATAAATGCAGAATAAACAATCAGTGAAAGGCACCAACATCAGAGGAACTAAACAATAAAGGTACAGCTTAAGATAGGACTTGTAAATGTGAAAATAGAACTGAGTGATTCACCAGATACAGGTAATGAAAGAG
>NW_021873762.1:0-774 GCF_006229205.1 Suricata suricatta | reverse complement strand
CACTGGGTGTTGTATGGAAAACAATTTGACAATAAAATATTATGGAAAAAAATGCACATGTCAGTGAGATGTTGCACTCATATTTCACTAAATATTTAACATCTCAAAAAAAAAAAAAAAAGAAAGTGAAGCCTTCTTGAGGTGCCTGGGTGGCTCAGTCAGTTAAGCATCTAACTTCAGCTTGGGTCATGATCTCAAGGTCCATGAGTTCGAGCCCTGCTTTGGGCTCTGTGCTTACAGCTCAGAGCCTTTGGATTCTGTATTTCCTTCTCTCTCTGCCCCCTCCCCCATGCTCTGTCTTTCAAAAATGAACAAATATTAAAAAAAAAAAAAAGAAAGGACGTGAAGACTTCTTGAACTCAAATTCTGTGGTAAACTCTTCCATGTGTGCCATCCCTAGAGGGGCTGGCCTCAGTGGGTGCCAGGACACCAGGCTGGAAGTCTCCAGGTTTTACTGCTCTGAGCTCTGTTTTCTCCCCATTTCTCAGGCCCAGGCTCTGAAACAGGAAACAAATGCCAGGAAGTGGTGATAAGGACTTTGAGGAAATGGTGCTCCTCTGGTTCCCAGCCTTGTATCTTCAGGACCAGGGTCTAAAAGGGGCCAGAACACATTCCTTGCAGTTCCATGTACTAATTTGGGGAAAGGGTCAGGCAGTCACCCAGGCACAAACCTGGCACAAGCCCACCAAGGCCTGTTTTGAATTTGCATCTCAGATTCTGTCTTTTGCCCAGGGAGTTCCAGGGGACACTGTCTCCCTCCTTCCTCGCTGGGCA
>NW_021873761.1:0-774 GCF_006229205.1 Suricata suricatta | reverse complement strand
CCTTGCTCAAGTCATATTCCACCTTAGACTGTTTTTTTCTCTCACCAGTGGCCTTCCAACCACTTATATTAAGTGGTTTTCTTGAACA
This sequence comes from Suricata suricatta, assembly GCF_006229205.1. Taxonomy (NCBI): domain Eukaryota; kingdom Metazoa; phylum Chordata; class Mammalia; order Carnivora; family Herpestidae; genus Suricata; species Suricata suricatta. The sequence continues at coordinate 686 of NW_021873761.1, read as the reverse complement.
TTTAACCAACATGAACTTCCTTTAAATTTCAAATGTCCTTTCTCCTCAACTGGACTGTTAAGTTCTAACGTTAGGCCTTGTGTCCCCAGAGCCCCAAATATATGTTTCTTTTATTTGGAATTGGCTGTTTACTCATTTCTATTCCTGCAAAGACTCTAAGCAGCCTGAAGTTGGGACCAAGTATGTCTTCTTGATTATTTTGGCTCTAGACTAAGCACAGTGTCTGACCCCTGAGCTCAATAACTGGTTGTTGAGTAAATTATGCAGTGAATGAATAGCTGAATAGACTGAGTGGACTGAAGGTGTAAATATCAGACTGACGCTGTGTCACCAATATAAAGAAAATAGGGTGCCTTTGTTTCTCTGGAAACTCTGGCGAAAATTTTGGGGGCCAGTGATTAGGGAGATGTGGGATGAAAGAAGGAGAGAAGAGAAATGTCAGAGGCTAAGAACGTGAGGAAAAGGGAAGAAGAAGGATATTGCATCATACCTAGTTTCTAGTCACTTACCATCTTAATAGTTTCATTGTGATGACAACTGATTTTATATCCGTCATCTCCCCAGCATCAATTATTTGGATTTTAGATTGAATTGCATTTAATGTCCCTCCTTCTTTCTCCCTCCTTCCCTTCCTTCTTTCCTTTACTCCCTCCCTCTCTCCCTCCTTCCTTCCTTCCTTCCTTCCT
>NW_021873760.1:0-774 GCF_006229205.1 Suricata suricatta | reverse complement strand
GTGACCCCGTCACGCTGCGGGAAGGTGGTGACAGTCACTGTTACCACCCGCTCCGCCCGTGCACGAGCCCCATCACACTGCGGGAAGGTGGTGACAGTCGCATTGGCTTGAAGCCCCAGAGGAAGGTGACCGTGTACGTCGTGTGAGGCAGGCTCCGCTGTGACTTGGGAAGTTAACATTCCACGGGAAAAGCGAGATTACTGTACTTGAATCTGATAGCGTTATTGGGGTTGAACAAAAGTGATAGAATACAGTATTAATGTTTTGTCATTTTGTTATTTTTCTCAGAGATCCAGAAAGTCAAGCTGATGAGGACTCCCGGGAAATATTTAAGTTGGCAAAAGATGTGTTGATTCAAGGGTTGATCGATGAGAATGTTGGGCTTCAGTACGTGCTCCTCAAATAATAAAGCCAAGACAGATACGTTTAGGGATATTTCTTTCTAGACCAGCATTGATTATTTGTCAGCAGTTTCAGATTATATTTACAGTACTAGCATTTTCTCTGCTTTCTGCATTCATAACATTTAATGAAAATATATTTCTAATCATATTAAGACTTAAAAATTCTGACACGTGATTTTTATAAAAAAAACTCTTGAGAAAGTGTGGATAAAGTTCTTCTCTGCTTGTGCCGTGAACTGAAGTGCTTCAAAATCTGTAATGATGATTTTATGTTTCTCATTTAACTCAAATAGTTGATATCACACTACACATATTAATATTGAATGAAATGTTTGAAACTTTAGAAGGAGGAGGAAACTATAATGTTTCT
>NW_021873759.1:0-774 GCF_006229205.1 Suricata suricatta | reverse complement strand
GGGTGGCTCAGTCGGTTAAGCTTCTGGCCTCAGCTCAGGTCATGATCTCATGGCTTGTGGGTTCCAGCCCCACATGGGGCTCTGTGCTGACAACTAGCTCAGAGCCTGGAGCCTGCTTCAGATTCTGTATCTCCCTCTCTCTGACCCTCCCCTGCTAGCACTTTCTCTCTCTGCCTCTCAAAAATAAATAAAAAACATTAAAAAAATTTTTTTTAATTAGGTTTCTTTAAACATGCAAAAGAATCACCTTACAGGGGAGATCACAAAAATTTACAAACTAATGTACATAAATTGAAAATCCAAACAGAAGTGATCTTTTAAGAAAGTAAATAGTCTGTTTCTTAATGTTTCTTCATTCCAAACTGTTTTATCAAATAGAAATGACAGAAAGTGTATTTCCTCCCTGAAGAGCATGTCTCACCCCCGTTCTTACACCTTCTCTTCCCTGATCCAACTCCCAAAAGAAGACTCTGGGAAAGACTGGTACATTGTATACACATGGGAACCCCCATGAGTTCATCTTTTCATGTGTATGGATAGGTGTGTGTTCTGTTGTACACTACCTTGGAACAATCGGATCAGAGTACAAATATATCTATCTCTATCTATCTATCTATCTATTTATCTATAGTTTATTTTATAAACAACAGATATTTATCACAGATGATGTATCACAAAGATCATCTATAGTGGTTTACAGAGATAGTTCAATGTCTTTTTCAAAGTTGAACAGAATTCCATAATGCGAATGTACAACAGTTTATATAGCACTCT
>NW_021873758.1:0-1595 GCF_006229205.1 Suricata suricatta | reverse complement strand
AGAAGCAAAACTTCTATATCCTAGAAGTTTTGTGTTTTAAGATATCTAGGTCAATTTTAGTATATACATGTATTTTGTGTAAGGTATGGATTGAGATTTATTTGTATTTGTATGTCCAACTGGATACAATATCATGCCTACTTTTTTTGCATTTAGATTCTAGAAGGGGTAGATAGGCAATAAACACGCAATATGTTGTGTTTCCAACGGTGGCAGATGCCACAGAGAACATAAAGCAGGGCAGGGAGTCGGGAGAGCACGGGTGCGGTTGTTACTGTTTTTCAGCACACGGTCAGATTAGACCTTCTGAATAAGGTGATTGAAGCGGGGGGAGCCATGTGCGTTTCTGGTGAAAGAGATTTAGGCAGACAGAGTCCCGGAGGTGGCACAGCACTTGACCTCTTCCAGCGCCACAGTGGCTAAGGGAGAGGGGTGGGAGAGGAGGTCAAGACCAAGGTAACACAGGCGATTTAAGTTCTCTGAGAAGCCACTGGAAGGCTTTGAGCACAGAAGTACGTCATCCGACCCAGTGCTGTCTTTAGTCCACAGCGGCAGCTGCTGGGACCTTGTTAAAGAAGCAGTTTGGGGGGCTGCACCCAGACCTACCAAGTCAGACCCTCTGAGGGTGAGGCCCAGGCGTCTGTGTTTTACAAGGTCTCTGGGTGATTCTGATGCAGATTATGCTCTGAGAAGCTCTGGTCAGACTTCGTGTCTTCAAAAGATCACGGTGGCCGCCTGTGTGGAGGACAGACTGTGGGGAAGGCGAGTGGAAGGAAGAAGAGCGTTAGGATCTGGATGAGGATTCGCAGTGGCTTGGATCAGGGTGGTTGTGATGGAGGCGGTGAGTAGTAGTTAGGTGTGAAATACGCTTTATAGGTAAAGCCAGAAGGATTTGCTAATAGACTGAATGTAGAGTGTAGAGGACCAGACAAGACGTAGGTGATTCCCTGGAAGAGCCGCGGAGCCCTTCCTTTCTTGCAGGGGCGGTGACGGGCGGCGTGGGCGTGCATCTGGAGTTGGGGCTTGGGTGAGTTAAGACTGAGATGTAGGTGAGTCTTGGGAAGGGAGGGGCCGGCGTGTTGACAGCTGGGCGTGGCCTCATTGTCACTCGCAGGTGGAGGTGTGTTTGTACAAATGTGAGGTTAACGATGATGATGTAGTTAGTAGTAAATTGGTTTTTTTCCCTAATCACATGTGTATTTTCCTAATCAATATGTGCATTTTATCTAATCTGCTTTTGACAGGTATTGCAATTAGGATAACTACAGCTTTCTGTGAAAATGTCAGTTCTGATATCACAGAGTGTAATAAATTATGTGGAAGAAGAGAACATCCCTGCCCTGAAAGCTCTTCTTGAGAAATGCAAAGATGTAGACGAGAGAAATGAGGTAAGACTGTGTTTTTGAAACTAAAATTTTTACTCAGACATTTGTTGACTATAGACTACTGTGTACAAGGCATTGTGCTAAGGAAAAATTTAAGAAATAGGAAGTTCTTAACCTTGGTAAGACTGTTAAAAGTACTTCAGAATTCCATACTTTTGGAATGTTTGAATCACATGCATGATTGAATAGGGAGTTTAGAGTTATGATTCA
>NW_021873757.1:0-774 GCF_006229205.1 Suricata suricatta | reverse complement strand
CTATTATTAATTTTTAAAACATTGAGTTAGAAATGTCAGCAAAGAATACCAATCCCTCAGTATTCATTCACCTCTTTCTCTTTGGTAATAAATAGAGGCCCCCATTTAGACGGAATAAGGCCTATCCCAGACTCCCCTGAAACTTAGTATTCTGTGTGACTTGGTTCTGACCAAGAGAGTATAAGCTGAAACAAGCAACTTCCAGGAAATGTCCTTAAAGACAGCAGGCATGCTCTAATTTGTTTCTTCCTGTTACTTCAAATGCAAATATGATGGCTGGAGCTTGGACAGCTTTGTAAGACCATGAGGTAGAAGCCAAGTGTTGAGTAGAGTGTAGTGGCAAGATAAAAGAAGTCTCTGAGAATCCTGGAATGCTTTCACAGCCCCTGTACTGATTACCTTCAGGTCTCCTTTACTCCGGAGAGAAGTGAACTTCCGTATGGTTTACTCCCGTGGTCTTTTGGATCACTCACAGCTGAATCTAATCCTAATTGATCCAGGAGTCCTTCCTACGACATCTCTAGTGCTGAGTCAACTGACTTTCGTTCGAACACTTCAGGTTATGAAAGCTTTGCTACCTTGCAAGGAGCAAATCACCTTCTATTTTTAAAAGTTGCTTTTCTATTATATAGTTAATACATGAATCTGTTGTGATAGAAAATATGTAAAAAGTAAAAAAAAATGTTTTAATGTTTGTTATTTTTGCAGGAGAGGTGGGTGGAAGGGCAGGGGGAAAGGGATACAGAAGATCAGAAGCGGGCTTCATACTGACAG
>NW_021873756.1:0-774 GCF_006229205.1 Suricata suricatta | reverse complement strand
AGAGGGAAATGAAGAACCAAGAACTGCTCCTCACGGCTCTGGGACAGCCCGTCCCCGGGCCCCTCAGTGCGCCCACACAGTCTGCCACATGCTGCTTACTTGCTTGTTCGGGCCGCGACCCCTCACCGCGTCCCCGGCAACAAGCGTGGGGTCTGGCACAGACTACGTCCTCGGGGACCATGGCTGGATGAAATGAAAGACGCTGCTCCTCTCCCCCGCAAGGACGGCAGGGACCCACAGCTGCCCATGTGGCCTGGAAACTGCTCTGTGGGAAGGGGCTCAGGAAGCTCGGCCACCCACCGCAGCACGACTGGTTCACTGAGGTAAGGCCGACGGGGCAGAGGTGCCGCCGGGGGAGAACGGAGAACGGCGGAACCTGCCTCGGTGGGGACGGGACGTCAGACTAGGCCAGCGACAGCGGGGCCGGGCCACACGGGCGGGGCGGCCGCTCGCAGCAGGCTGTAAAGCCCACGCGCCTGCGGACCCGGGCTGTAAACGGGCCTGCGGGAACCAGGGAGGCTGCGGTGGCTCAGCGAGGCCTCGAAGGCCCAGAGGATAAGGCTCTGCGCCAAGGTGAGAGACGTGTCAGGTGACCACGCGGATTGACTGACGGACACTCAGGAAGTGACTCGGGACACTAACAGTCCGGGGAGAGGCCGGGGCGCGTCCGCTCCCGAAGGAGAGCGGGAAGGAAGAGAAGAATGGACACCAGCCTGGGTCCCTCGAGGGCAGCCGAGACGCTTCCCCGCACCTCGCGGTGTCCCAGCTCCGCCG
>NW_021873755.1:0-774 GCF_006229205.1 Suricata suricatta | reverse complement strand
CAGAAAAAGCATTTGACAAAATACAGCACCCTTTCTTAATAAAAACCCTTGAGAAAGTCAGAATAGAAGGAACTTACCTGAACATTATAAGAGCAGTCGTTTGTTCTCTTGAACCACACTACATAATGCAGGTTTAGACATGAATAATTTAAAATACTACTCTTGGGACACCTGGGTTTCAGTTGCTTGAGTGTCCAACTTCGGCTCAGGTCATGATCTCATGGTTTATGAGTTCCCACATCAGGCTCACTGCTATCAGCACAAAGCTTGCTTTAGATCCTCTGCCCCCCTCTTTCTCTCTGCCCCCAGGCCCACTTTTGTTCTTTCTCTCCCCTCTCTCTCTCCTCCCTCTTTCAAAAATAAACAAACATTGGGGCACCTGGGTGGCTCAGTTGGTTCCACTTTGGCTCAAGTCATGATCCCATGGTTTGTGAGTCCCATGTCAGGCTCTGTGCTGACAGCTCAGAGCCTGGAGCCTCCTTTGAGTTCTATGTCTCCCTCTCTCTCTGCCCCTCCCCTGCTCATGCTCTGTCTGTATGTCTCTCTCTCAAAAATGAATAAACATTAAACATTTTAAAAATGTTACTCTTCACTACATGACAAAGTATGCTTGTGTCTTCGACGATTATATTCTGTTATTTTCACAACTAAAGCAAGTTGATCAGTTTCCTAAAATTATATCCATCTTTAAATGGATCTTACAGTGGACTCTGCTCTGTACACACTGTGTCATCACAGGACCGCATACCACTCTGCACATAATAAGCTATCAAA
>NW_021873754.1:0-774 GCF_006229205.1 Suricata suricatta | reverse complement strand
AGTCAAGTCCTAGGTTCAACCACACAGGTAATTCAGAACCAGGAAGGATGAAGGTGGCAAGGAATTTGCAAAAACCAATGATGCAATTCATAAGAAGCAGACTCAGAGGGAATTTATTGGCAAGAAAGGGTCTTCCACAGGCGACAAAGCCTGCCTTTGATAAAAAGCCAGGTGCTTTTAGATGTTCCAATGGGGTGTGTCTCTCATAGTGTGGCCAATCCCAGGACTCCAGTAGGGAAAAGGGTGTCTCCGTCTCCCCAAGCTCTGGTGATCTTGACAAACAGTTACAGTAGAACCTTTTAGAAAATGATTCAGTATTAAGAAATTTTCTGATGAATGGCTATCAGACTTGGGTTTGCCAAGTATTTTGTGGGTTACATAACGAAAGACAGGAATGCCATTGGTTTTTTCGTCAATAAATAGAAGTCATTAATTTTTTTCCTTTTGAAACAAATCAGTGTGAAAGATTCTCAGGAGCTAGTGGACACTTGGAAACCTGCTCATGATCCTCTCACTCAGCTAATTTATTTCTCAGCTGCACACCTCCTTCCCTTGTGGTCCAGTCAAAAATGATTTTTGCTCTTATTCATGTATCTTAAAATTTGTACCCATGACAGAATTGGGTAAATACAGGGTGACAAAGAATACTGATGCTGAAATATGGCTATAATTCTATAAATTAATCTCAGGATGCTCATTACTATATTTACTATTATCTGATGGAAATTATTATACAATTAATTGAGATAGTCTAGTTCTTTCAAAAACTGTTTA
>NW_021873753.1:0-774 GCF_006229205.1 Suricata suricatta | reverse complement strand
CCCCTGGGCTGGCTTCTAAAGGCCACGGTTAATGGCCCCAAATCAGTTTCCCAGGTGACTGCAACAAATGGCCAGGTTTCTGCGCTGCAGAACAAACAGGTGACAAAACAGAGCTCCGGCCGACCCGGGGGCCCCAGTACTCGCCCACACCTGTTCAAAGTCTCCGGAGCAGCGGCCGCTCCCACCGGGCCTGCAGGTGGCCGCAGCAGCATCCCGGGGACCATGGGCCATCCCGCTGCCAGCCGGGTGCGGCCGGGCCCCAGGGCCTGGTGACAGAGCCCTTGCTAGGGTGCACGGTCAGAGCCACCACACTTCCAGAGGCCAATAAAAGAGAGCAGAAGCCCCACAACGTCCACTGCTTCCACACCTTCCTCCTCCTCCGACAGCAGGAGAAGGCTCCGGAAGGTCTGTTTGAATAAAAATGCTAATTTGTGATGACCAACTATTGTTGTGCTTTTTATTATCAACCTTTTCAGTACTGTGTCAAAACATTTAATGCCATTAATCATAAATCTCACTCTACTGGAATACAGAAGTATTTTGGTTAAAAATACGTGTGTAAAGGAGCACCTGGGGGCTCAGTCGGTTGAGCGTCCGACTTCGGCTCAGGTCACCATCTCAAGGTTCGTGGGTTCGAGCCCCATGTCAGGCTCTGTGCTGACAGCTCAGAGCCCGGAGCCCGCTTCGGATTCTGTGTCTCCCTCTGTCTGCTCCTCCCCTACTTGCTGTCTCACTTTCAAAACTAAACAAACATTAAAAAAAGTGTTTTAATAC
>NW_021873752.1:0-774 GCF_006229205.1 Suricata suricatta | reverse complement strand
AATGTAATAGTGTAAGCACTTTTAAGGGCATTTTATACTAAGTGAATCAAATCAAAACTCTTCTGCCAGATGTCTTTAATATCTCCAGGCACTCTACAGCCACATCCTCTGCCCCTACCAGTCTGCTTCATTCACAATAGTGTTTTTAATCCTTATTGTACAAAAAGAAACATTTGAAACTCCCAATCTTCCACCATTCTACCTCTGAAATGGCACCTTTGTCTTTGTTTTACATTGTGTCACTATTTCATGAGGCACCACATCGCCCGCCAAAAAAACTGCTGGTTGGTTAAAATGTCTTTTGTTTTCCTCTATGTTCTTTGCATGTCTGTTACCACAGTGTCTGTGTAGTGCCTGGCACGTTTGCTACACTTATGGCATGTGTGTATATGTGCACGTGTGCATACATGCATATGTGTGTGCCTTAGCTCTCTTCCTGAAGAATACCACTTCTTTAGGAGAAGACTTGCATTTAACATTATTTCTCAAACCACCTAATGTGTTTAGCTTAGCAACTGGAGACATACTTTCAAGTTCAAGACAAGGGTCCTGAGAATAATGCAGGTAGAATGTAGCCAGTTGAATATACACATAAACCAAGTAGATATTGCTGTTACTCTGCTCACATAGTAGGCTTCTGCCGACAACGTGTTGGGGTTCAATGTCCCTCACATCAGAATGAAAATATAATCGTAGGTTGATTCAGCTTACCAAAAGCCAGATTTTCTTGAAGCATTTTTATTGAAGCCTTCCTTGCTAACATCAATAAGCTGC
>NW_021873751.1:0-774 GCF_006229205.1 Suricata suricatta | reverse complement strand
TTATTCAGCATATGTTACAAGTTGACTTGTGCCCCCAAATTCATATGTTGAAGTCCTTATCTTCCAGTACCTCAGAATATAAACTTATTTGAAAATATTCATTGTGGATGCAATTAATTAAGATGAAGTCATACTGGACCAGGGTGGGTCCCTAGCTGAATATAACTGGTATCCTTATAAAAAGAATGTCATGCAAACAGACAACCACATAGTGAGAATTCCTCCTGAAGACTGGGATTGCCTTATCACAGCCAAAACCCGCCAGGAGGAGGTCTGACACTGATCCCTCCCTAGCACCCTCAGAGGGACCATGGACCTGCAAATATCTTGATCTTGGACTGCTAGACTCCAAAATGATAAGAATAAAGTTCTGTTGTTTAAGTCACTCAGTGCATGATACTCTGTTACAGCAGCCCTAGCAAACTAATAGAGTATCTAACCCAGATACCTATAGAGGTCAACACATAGGAGCCAACTCAGCCACTTCTCTCCTGGTTATTACACCATGTGGAGCTTCACTCATTCTATTCTCCTACTTGGATGCATGTATTAATCTGTCTTTCCTACCATGCAAACCACTCCACCATTGCTCTTCATCCCATCTTCTCTAGTCAATTATCCTCCTTTTTTTTTAATGATTTATCACCAATGTCTCAATCTCTGCTGAATTCTGTTCCACAGCTTACAATAATGGTGAAGCTTCAAGAAAAGCAAGTAGTTAGTAGTGCTTAAGAAAAAGTGATTCAGTATCTAATGGATAGTTGATACCTGTCA
>NW_021873750.1:0-774 GCF_006229205.1 Suricata suricatta | reverse complement strand
CTGGTGGTTAGAGGGCTGGAACTTTCAGTCCCACCTCTACCCTGTTTTTGGGAAGTAGAGAGGGACTGGAGATTGAACCAGCCCAAGGCCAATAACATAATCAATCATGACTATGCAATGAAGCCTCCAGAAAAACCCAAGCTACTAGGCTCAGAGTGCTTCTGGGGTAATGAACAGGTGGATATGTGGAGAAAATGGCACATGATGAAGGGAAATATAGGATAAAATAGACTGAGATGGAAAGGTTAGGACCTGAGGTCCCTGGGTGGGGAATTCATGAATTTTAAAACAATGTTGGAAGCATCTGACCATAAGCAAACTCCCTCAGACGTAAGATTCCTCTTAAGACCCACTTACTCCGCTTCAGGTTTCCTTCAGGAATTTGACAAAAGACCTGAGTAAAAATAAGTAGACCGTAAAACTATAACCCACAAGGAACAGTATGGCTATAGTTCCATACAATGGAACGGAGCCAATCATAAAGGAATGGCGAGAGCTATGAAGCCAAAAAGGGTAGAACCTGAGAAAGAACAAGGGGGAAGAAAAGGGACCCACCCAAACCCTATAAAACAAAGTCCTTTGCCTATAGTTCATGGATATTCACTTTCCAATCCCCCTCTCTGTAAAGAGGGCTTTCATACTATTTTTGCATTCTGATCTTATACCCTAACAAACTTTGGCTTGCTGCTCATTTTATTCTGTGTCCGCCTCTTCATCCTTCAAAGCGGTGAAGGAACCAACCCTGGGTATTGAGGTAAAATAATCCTGCAACAA
>NW_021873749.1:0-774 GCF_006229205.1 Suricata suricatta | reverse complement strand
CAAGCTCTGAGCTAGCTGTCAGCACAGAGCCTGACACGGGGCTCAAACCCATGAATGTCAGATCTGACCTGAGCCGAAGTTGGAGGCTTAACCGACTGAGCCACCCAGGCGCCCCCAGGATAAAAAATTTAAATGTATCCTTCCACGTCATGTGCCATGCTCACAGGTGAGTGTTTTGTGTCCTTCCACCCCTCACCACAGCAGATTCTCTTGATGCCCTAAGGCCCTCAGTGTCCATTGGTAGCCTGCATTCAAGGGAAGCTGCTGCAGTCCTTAGTCCATCGCATTGACAACAGTTCATATTAATTACTTGGGCCTCTCTTCTTTTGGGCCTGTGAACCTGTGTTGATATCATGGATGTTTGTGTCATCAAGATACGTTGGAAATCACTGGGTGGGTGTGGGGGTGAGAATTCACACATAACGTAAGGAGAAGAGTCCATGAAGAAACATCTCTCCCTCCACGCTCTCCAGTGAGGCATACTTCAGACAATTTCAAGTCTCCAACAGGGCTGAGGCCCAGTTGTCCCTACCTATAACAGAATCATGAACACACCACAGTATTTACTGACTGCTCTTCCTTTGTCTCACTTTCCCTACGTCTCAATTTGTTTTTCCAAGAATTGCCTACCAAATAATCAAGCTGCATTCCATCTGGCTCCGAATTCATTTTGAAAGAAATCCAAACTAACCTACTTAATGTAATCTTACTGCATACATTATTCTGAGATTAGCTTTTCCTTTTACTGACAAAATATTATAGCTATATATATAT
>NW_021873748.1:0-774 GCF_006229205.1 Suricata suricatta | reverse complement strand
TTATTGTCCAAGGCACTTGCCGCTTCTGTTTTATACCCCATACATTTTTTCAATGAATAAAGCTGACGTCAGGTCAGTGCAGTAATGCCTGCCTGGTGAGCAGAAAGAATCCGAGGCTGTCTCACTCTTTTGCGCCAACACCATCCATCTTTCAGCGAGTCCTGGACCTGCTGGAGCTGGACCCCAGCTAGTGGCACCCAAACAGGGACCTGAAGGCAAGTCCCTTCCCTTTCTCCTTTGAGGTTTCAGGACAGTTAAGACCCCACCATAGGGTGCTACAGACCCCCTTGTAGAGATAGGCAGGGTTAGAGTGGTGGATAGGTCAGAACTTGAGAAGCTTTGGGCCATAAAGAGTCTAAAGAAAGAAGACTCTTTATATACGTTATTTATACTTTGCTTTCAAGGAAGGGGGTCAATGTATCGCCCCAGCAAGTTGTGCGTTTTTTACATTTTGTACAAAAGGGAGGTCCATGGCTCCCAGAGGAAGGACCTATTAATGTAGAAACTTGGAACAAGGTAGGAGTTGAGATCAAGCAATATTTGAAGCTTAAGGGGCTAGGAAAAGTTCCCGTTGGTGCCCATTCACTACGTACTCTCATATGGGAAGCTTTGGGGACCCAGTTAGAGAAAGGTAAATTGGCTAAAGCCGATTAAGATTTAACTTTTCCTGTCCCTCCCAAAAATAATATTCCCAAAAACATAGAAGAAAAGGGACAAGACAAAGAGCCCCCTTGAAAATGTAAGAGCAATTCTGAAACAACTGATGACTATAGC
>NW_021873747.1:0-1595 GCF_006229205.1 Suricata suricatta | reverse complement strand
GGGCGTTCGGGTGTCTGACCTGAGAACACACGGAAATCTCATTGTGCGGAGGACTTGAATCTGGTGAACTTCCAGACGATTCTGGAGGAGAAGCGAGTGCTCCCACAGTGAGGTGTTTAGCCAAGGGATTTCTCCCTAAGCAAAAACCAAGTTAGTGGGGGCCTGGAGATATATCCAAAAATGAAGTAAAGTTTGGCATCTGAATTAGAAAAAAACAGCCCATTTAAAGACATAGATTTTAGTTGTATCTGCTGAGTGTTGTGACTATACAGATAGGTAAGATTTTTCTTGTTTCGACTGGGATCACTTAGTAATAAAGCATTAGGTGAGGCTGCATACTTCAGACTACTTTCTTTTTAAATTTTTCTTTATTTTACAGAAGGAGCGTGCACAAGTGGGGAGGGGTCAGAGGGAGAGAGAGAGAGACAGAGAAAGAGGCAGGGACAGAGAATCTTAAGCAAGCTCCATGCTCAGCATAGAGCCCAATACGGGGCTCAATCCCACAACTCTGGGATCGTGACCTGAGCTAAAATCAAGATTTGGACACTAAACTGACCTACACACCCAGGCGCCCTGATGTAGACGATTTTCATTCAACATTCTCTCATCTTCTACTCCAACTTAGCAGCTCTTCAATTTCTTTAAAGACCTGAAATGCCAAGATTTCCAAATTAAGTGAAGAGTTTCCCATTTTTAAGTTCCTGATTCATTATGGATATTCAGTAGAGCCTTCAACAGTGAAATTTTTTTATAGCTCGCCCCCTTCTCCATCCTGCCACCTGACACTTTCCCCACCACCGTCTTCCTCCTGAAAGCCCTGAACGAGGAAAAAGATGTTCTAATGTCACCCAATTCCTTCTACTACCAATCACTGTCATGTCAGAACCACACAGTTTACACCCCATTGCTCTCGCTTAGGTCTTAGAATAACCCAGCAATTCTTGCTGATATTGTTTCTATTCACTGATGTTGAATCAAAAGCCAAGAGAAGTCAGGACCATGTTCATGGTTGTTCTTATTGGTTGAAAAGATCCGTCGAAGTCATTACCCTTAGCGCCTGTAAATGTGACTTTCTTGGGAAGTGGTCTTTGCAGGTATAATCAGGTTCAGATGACGTAAAGAGGGTGGGCCTTAATCTAATATGACTAGTGTCCTTATAAGAAGAGGGAATTTGGGGGCATCTGGGTGACTCGTTGGTTAAGTGTTCAACTCCTGAGTTCAGCTCAGGTCACGATCTCACAGTTTGTGAGTTCAAGCACTGTAATACCCAAGATTTCTTTATCATCCCCCAAAACCAGAAACTGCCAGGGAGACCAAGTCATGCATGCAAAAGCAAAGGGCTTTATTACAGGCTTAGGCTCACCGGGGCCTAAACCTGGGCTCACAGACTTTACCAGCGCAGTGGGTCCGTGCTGAGAGCCCCGAACAAAGGCGGGGCAGGGCCTTTATGGGCTTGGGAAGGGGGAGTTACAGGAAATTGTGACACAGGTACAGGGGTCCAATCGTTATTAGACACTATTAGTGACCGCAGGTTTATCCAATAACAACATTTAGAGGGTTAACCAATCACAGAGTAGACCCAGGACCCTCATGTA
>NW_021873746.1:0-774 GCF_006229205.1 Suricata suricatta | reverse complement strand
TTGCAGGACCTGGATAATATGTATTAGCAGGATTCAGGAGAACATGAAGGAATGGAAGGAAGGAATTTCCTTGGGATGCTATTAAGAAAGTGGCTAAAAAGTGGAGATGAGAAGACAAAAATGGATTTATTATGTGAATCCAGAGAATGCATGTGATAGATTACATTTCCCCCAAATGGACACATTGATATGTCCTATCCCACGTCTTATTCTAGGATCCTGTTGCTCTCCCATCAAGAGGCTGTCAAAGGTTGAACAATATAACCCACAACAATTCAGGAGCCTGTCACATCTATAAAGTTTGTAGGGGCCCATTGATGTGGGAGCATGTTATGGTATCCTCTTTAAGTAAAGAGATGAGCATGTGAGCCAGACACCCTATGTGAACCACTCTGTTTCACCAATACCTATTTATCATTTCAAACCTGTGATTTCAAGGGGTAGAGAGTCTTCGCTACAGACAAACAGATTCAAAAATAAAAAAAATTGGACCTGTTCACAGATGGGTCACCACAGTACTGTGATGTTAACTAAAAATGGACTGGCACTGGGGGTACCCACATGGCTCAATCAGTTGAGCATTGACTCTGGATTTCAGCTCAGGTCATGATCCCAGGGCCATGGTATTAAGCCTTGCATCTTGCTTGAGACTCCCTCTTCACTGGCACATGTTCTCTCTCTGTCTCTCTATCTCTAAAACAATTTTTTAAAATGTACCAACGCTGCATTGTACTACCACTCAGGATGACTTAAATGACACTAGTGAAGGGAAAT
>NW_021873745.1:0-774 GCF_006229205.1 Suricata suricatta | reverse complement strand
AAGCATTCACAGGATTTCTGCACCTGAAAGACAGGTGATAGAAATCAATTTGCTTCTTTGCCAAGGCTGCAAAAAACCTGGTTGATAAAACATCCCAAAGTGCAGGCAAAGTCGTTCTGAGTCCTGCTTCCATTGGAGTCCGGCAGGGTTTTCTACCAGTCTCCAAACCCACACGTTGTCTTGAGGAACTTGGCACAGCACCTGCCGGAGTCCAGCTCCAGCAGGCCCAGGATCCCCTGAAGGAGGGACGGTGTCGGCACAAGAGAGAGATGAGAGACCCACACGTTTCTTCCTTGGTCCCCAGGCAGCATCTCCATTCGGTTTGCTTTGGTGTCTTTTTTATTGGTTAAGCAATAACATGACATCAGAAAATAGAAATTGTTTACAGTTTCTAACTCTTAGTGATAAGGTGTGTTAACCATCAAAGGTGTACAGAGACAAGCTTTACAGAAGTATTTTTGTAGAACCATCCCAATTTATTCTTGGCATCAGTCCCCAAGGTTAAGAAAGTAACAAACCTATCTTATATTGTATGGGTTGGGTTTTGGCTGATAACTATGACTTTGTTTTTAATAAACAAGTTATAACCAAGTCATGTAATGCACTTACAGTAAGGTTAAGTAAACTTTACAACCAAGGGAATAACAAAATATTTCGGGTAAGAAAAAGATAATATGGATATTATTTAATTTAGTAATGCCAAAATTAAGACATAGGTTGAATTGTATATAGATAGGCTGGGAGTTATTTTATCTAGCTCATTAACCACGAGAG
>NW_021873744.1:0-774 GCF_006229205.1 Suricata suricatta | reverse complement strand
GTCAGAATCAGACTCTTATGGGAATCTGGCATATTTTTATTTTAAACTCATAACCAGTGATGTTTTATAGTCTACCCCTGAAGGTTCCTACCTGGGTTAAGAATATAAGTGACTATTCGTCCAGCCCAGCACAAGCAAACTTGTCTATTGCTTTGATGGAACAACTAAATTTACCATAAGTCCTTTATATCATATAACTCTACTTTATCCAAGAGGAAAGAAATGACTTGCAAAGAGGAGTTTCAAGAAAATTGCTTACTACAAAGTAAAAATGATGATTTTTATTATACCCACAGGACTCCTCCCCGCCCTCAATTTTCACAATAGCCGACTTCTGTTGGGGCTTCAACTAGCCAAGATGATCTGATGTCTATGGCTATAGTTATTGTCTCGTTTGCTAAAGAGATTGCTAAATTCGGGAATAGATGTTGAAGGAGGATTGAGGAACAATGCAGATGTTCATACCATGCTTCTGATCAATTAGCCCAGATCACTTGTTCTTCTCCTGCATAGCCTGTTATCCCTCATCTATGCAAATGAATCAGGATGTGTGCGTGTGTGTGCGCGCGAGCGCGCACGCTTTCAGCCCTTTCTTACCTCTAAGGTTTCTTCCGTATGCGTTGAAATTCTGCAGGTGAAGAGCACCAAAGAGATTTCATCTTCTATTACATTGTGATGGTCAACATCAGTCACCACACTTTACTCTAGCTCATGTCTTTCCATATTCCTGTATCAGTTAGGGATTTCTATTTATTGCTAATTCTAGACTGGAAA
>NW_021873743.1:0-774 GCF_006229205.1 Suricata suricatta | reverse complement strand
GAGGGAGTGACCCCCACCGCACGAGGGGCCCTGCGTCCCAGCACACGGCCAGGGCCAGGGCGGAGCTCAGCCTGGGCAAGGTGTGTGCTCGTGTGTCCAGGGACCCCAGGCCTCGGACCCCAAGTACGCTTGCCAGTCCTTGCACCTGACCCGCCGTCCCTGTGTCGCTAGAGGCCGGCTGAGAAGCCCCCGCCGCCGGCCAGCAGGGCCCCCGGGGCTGTGGGCCGGCCGTAACCTAAGGCCTCAGTCCCCTGACGGCCCCCCCACAGGGTGAGTCGGAACTGACCTGACACTCAGCTCTGAGACCCAGCTTTGCCCGCAGGCCGGCCCCCGAGCAGACCCCAATCCCGGAGCCTATCCCAGGCTCCAGCTCTGGAAGATTCCTCGGCACCTGCCGGTCCGGCCCCTCGGTGACACTTGCACAGGGACTTTGTCCTCTAAGCTGCTGAACCTGACGGCCCCTGGGATGGAGCCGACGAGCTGAGGGCGTCCAGGGCTGGGGCGCCCCACGTAAGGCTCTGGCTCCGAGGACACGTCACCAGGTGGCAGTCGGGAGTCCAGCATCCTCCCCGACGCTGGGAGAGGCCCCCGGAGGCCCTGGCATGGGTGGTGCCTGCGGGTCTGGGCGCCCGTGGGCATCCCTGAAGAGGTGACATTTGAGGTGGGCCCTCGGGAAACGCTGCCGGCCCCTCCTCAGCCCGGCTGAGGCTGACGCCCTGGGTCGAAGCCCCGGCTCGGGCCCCAGCCCCCGACCTGTGCGCCGACCCACGCCTC
>NW_021873742.1:0-774 GCF_006229205.1 Suricata suricatta | reverse complement strand
GCACTCTCTCCTGCATTATTCTCTGCTTTCTCTTACTTCCTAATGGGATGCACATGTGTTGTTATCCTCTCATTGTTAAAAAAACATCCTTCATTTGATTTTACGTACATCTCCCTGCAGACACAGCACCATTTTATGCACCCCTTTTCAGCAAAACTCCTTGAAAGAGTTGCTTATCCTTATTTCTTTTGCTTCCTTTCCATCCAGTTTTCTTCTAGCTCCCGGCCAATCAGATTTGTGGCCTCGTTGCTTCACTAGAACCATTCATGGCTGTGTCATCAGTGACCATTGCTGCCATATGCAGTGGTCAGAGCTCAGCCCTCTGTTGGAGCCATCGGTAGCATTTGGCACATCTGACCATTCCTTCCCTTTTCCACAAGACACATTCCTCATCAAAAGACACACTGGTTTTCTTTTCGACATTCTGCAAGGACCTTCTCAGCCTTCTTGGCTGGTGTCTCCTGCTCCCCTTATCACTGACCATTGGAGTGCCCTGGATCAGTCATCCAACTCCTTCTCTTCCAAAACAAGACTCACTTACATAGTGATCTCCTCCAGTCTCATGGCTTTTTTTTTTAAAGATGATTTTTTTGAAGTTTGTTTATTTATTTTGAGGGAGGACAGCACAAGTGGGGGAAGGGCAGAAAGAGAGGGAGAGAGAGAGAATCCCAAGCAGACCCTGAGCTGCCAGCACAGAGCCTGATGTGGGGGTCAAACCCACAAAAACATGAGCTCATGATCTGAGCCGAAACCAAGAGTTGGATGCTTGCTTAA
>NW_021873741.1:0-774 GCF_006229205.1 Suricata suricatta | reverse complement strand
ATGCTCAGGTTTCATATATTGCATTATCTGGCATTGCTGTTTGCACGGGATTACCAGGTAGAGAGGTCTGGGTCAAGTCTGGAGAAAGGCAGGGAGAGGTGGGCCTAAAGAAACAAAGTGTGAAGTACTTTGGACTACTCTGAGGACAAATGAATTTCATTTGTAAAATGAGGCTAAACATGCCTCACTCACAGTGTTGCTTCAAGAGTTCCATTAGGTGATTTATGCCAATCCCAGACCAACTCTGCCCATGGCGCTCTAGACATGATGCCTGCAGCTCTTCTTCCTCCATTCATGTTAGAATGTGAACTGGTTAAGACATCACTTCTGGATGACCAAAACATTCCCATGGCTGTTAGCGAACAGCTGCTTTATATGCATATACATACTGCAGATGCCCTTTGCTGACCCTTGGGCGCTTCCCGAAATAGCTGCCTGTGATTCTGACACTCTACCTGTATATTTAGAAAATAAATTGAGTATTTTCCATTATGTCCTTTTTTTGAATATGTTATACTTTAGTTATGGGAGAAAGTATAAATGTTTCCTGTATTCCTATATTCTATGATTTGGAGGGTATAAAAAAATCAAAAGAATTTCTACTTGGAAAACACTGACCAGAAAGGTATTTTATGCACTCCATAAATGCAGAATAAACATTCAGTGAAAGGCACCAACATCAGAGGAACTAAACAATAAAGGTACAGCTTAAGATAGGACTTGTAAATGTGAAAATAGAACTGAGTGATTCACCAGATACAGGTAATGAAAGAG
>NW_021873740.1:0-774 GCF_006229205.1 Suricata suricatta | reverse complement strand
GTTCGTGGGGGCTTCGGCCGAGAACGCAGCCATCCGCGTACTGGGCGGGCCGCGGCATACCCACACTGTCGTGGTGGCGAGGCAGGAACGGTGGCCCCGTCTGCCCCAACACAGCCTCCGTGTGCCTGAGGCCTGACACTCGGCCTCACACGGAAAGCACGTGAAGTCTGTAGACTCACGGGCGGACGTCAGCGCACAGCCCTTTCACTAGCAGCCGGAGCCCATGACCAAGGGCACTGGCACAGCCGCTCGACACTAAAAACCAGAGCCTCATGAAGCTGAGGCCCAAGCCTCAACAAAAGCGCTTGCAGGTCCCACGTCTGACAACCACCCAATTCTAGAACTCACACTCCCGATCTGTGAAGTCCCCCTTCCGGCTGTCACTTCCGGAGACCCCGCCCCCACCGCATTCCACTCAGGAGAAGGGGGCGGTTTAGCAGCTCAGGCCCTCAGCATCACCTCGTGACATCATCTGTCTTTAGATCTTCCTTCTTGCGTAGGAAACGCGGAAGCTCAGAATGCCCCTTACAGGAAGGCAAGCTGGTGCCGCATCTCAGAGACCTGACTCGGTGCGTTGTGGACAAAAAGCATGCTGTCTACACACGCCAAGAACAAAAATGAAGGAGTGGCCACGCAGGCCCCTCTGAGCAACTTCACTTCTAAGCAGGTAGCTTCCCATCCTGCTACTGTGACACTTACAACGTGAGACAAGGGACCCTCCTCGGTGGCCAGGGTCTCCCGCTCCCCACACACTCGGTACCCACGTCTCTAAGA
>NW_021873739.1:0-774 GCF_006229205.1 Suricata suricatta | reverse complement strand
GTGACCCCGTCACGCTGCGGGAAGGTGGTGACAGTCACTGTTACCACCCGCTCCGCCCGTGCACGAGCCCCATCACACTGCGGGAAGGTGGTGACAGTCGCATTGGCTTGAAGCCCCAGAGGAAGGTGACCGTGTACGTCGTGTGAGGTGGGCTCCGCTGTGACTTGGGAAGTTAACGTTCCACGGGAAAAGCGAGATTACTGTACTTGAATCTGATAGCGTTATTGGGGTTGAACAAAAGTGATAGAATACAGTATTAATGTTTTGTCATTTTGTTATTTTTCTCAGAGATCCAGAAAGTCAAGCTGATGAGGACTCCCGGGAAATATTTAAGTTGGCAAAAGATGTGTTGATTCAAGGGTTGATCGATGAGAATGTTGGGCTTCAGTACGTGCTCCTCAAATAATAAAGCCAAGACAGATACGTTTAGGGATATTTCTTTCTAGACCAGCATTGATTATTTGTCAGCAGTTTCAGATTATATTTACAGTACTAGCATTTTCTCTGCTTTCTGCATTCATAACATTTAATGAAAATATATTTCTAATCATATTAAGACTTAAAAATTCTGACATGTGATTTTTATAAAAAAAACTCTTGAGAAAGTGTGGATAAAGTTCTTCTCTGCTTGTGCCGTGAACTGAAGTGCTTCAAAATCTGTAATGATGATTTTATGTTTCTCATTTAACTCAAATAGTTGATATCACACTACACATATTAATATTGAATGAAATGTTTGAAACTTTAGAAGGAGGAGGAAACTATAATGTTTCT
>NW_021873738.1:0-774 GCF_006229205.1 Suricata suricatta | reverse complement strand
GCACTGACAGAGAGGATCTTGTTTGGGATTCTCTGTCTCCCTCTCTCTCTGCCCTGTTTTCTCTCTCTCTCTGTCTCTCTGTCAAAATTAAATAAATAAACCTTAAAAAAACCCAAAAATAAATAAATGAGTAAACTTAAACAAAAACGCATATAGGACAATGCCTGATACATAGGAAGTACCTGACCAAGTGCTCACAATTCCCCATTACTTAACAACTCACTTGGCTTGTTGAACTTTAGTCAGGCTTCTGTCTTCCTCTTTGGCCCTAAACCAGCTCACCCTAAGTTTCAGCCACGCCCCTTAATAGTTCATCTGAAGAATCTACTGACCACGGAAAGAAGAAAAAAAACATTTCCTGTTGAAGCAACTAATTGTGCCACCTGCTCACCCAGACTGCAGTCTTTTTAGTGTATTAAAGTTTTCTACTTGCTTTTGAAACAGACTGCAAGGCAGTGCTAAGGTTTCTTACAAACTCTTATAATTCAATTGGCTAAAATTGTACATTGTTATTACTATTGCTTGTTTGGAATCCATGCATTACAACTCTCTCCTAATGGTTATCACTAAATGTCTAACACAGAAGTATGAATGCACTATTCACTAATATGTGGAACTAATTACTCACTAGACAATCATCTTAGCATTCTTTTCTTCCTGTTTACTCCAAACACCTTCTACAGCTCACTGTTCGATATCATATTAGGTGGTATTTTATATATTTTTTTTTTTAATTGTTTTTTAGGGGCGCCTGGGTGGCTCAGTCGGTTGGGC
>NW_021873737.1:0-774 GCF_006229205.1 Suricata suricatta | reverse complement strand
TCGGCAGGACGCTTAGGAGCGTAGCTTATTTTTATATCAAACTAAAGGAGACAATCTAAGTAAAATGACATGGTGAAGAGTGATAACCATTAGTCAGAACCGAACAGTCTAATCAGGAAGGGACAGAAAGCCAAATTCCTCTTTTCGTGGGCCATTTTAATGTTTAGAAGATGGAGAAAATGAGTGGTTTTGTGATTAATGCGTGGTAGAATCAATTCTGGTTACCAGGAGTGATGTTCCCTTCCCGTCCATCTGTAGTTACACTGTATCCGGAAGGGGAGATCTGCGCCTGTGAAATGTAACGTCTTAACGCCATAGCTACCTGTGTTACCATAGTCATTGACTGGACGGCTTTGACTTGGGGTAAGATTCGTCTATTAAGTAACCGGCTTGTTAATGTAACCGACAAATGAAGGAAAGGACTGCTTATACTTTAAACAGGTTCACTAGTGGTTGGCATAAACTGCATTGAATCGGCTCACCTTTGACTTTAGAGTCTGATGTGTGAAAACACACTCTGTGTGTAAGGACACTTTGCCACTGATTGTCCTCCAGCCCTGGGGACAGACAGGGCAAGATTATAGCTGACTAATGCCAACGTAACTTGAACCAAGTATGTCAAAGAAATTACAGCTTTTCTAGTCTTCTTGCTCTTCAGCATTTGTGGTCAGGGCCTTTCTTACTGTCATGAACTTCTATCTCTTTGCCCATAAAAAGAATATATATATAATTTTAGAAAGATAACTTATTTATCATCCTTTTTATCCCTTTAGA
>NW_021873736.1:0-1595 GCF_006229205.1 Suricata suricatta | reverse complement strand
GGGCGTTCGGGTGTCTGACCTGAGAACACACGGAAATCTCATTGTGCGGAGGACTTGAATCTGGTGAACTTCCAGACGATTCTGGAGGAGAAGCGAGTGCTCCCACAGTGAGGTGTTTAGCCAAGGGATTTCTCCCTGAGCAAAAACCAAGTTAGTGGGGGCCTGGAGATATATCCAAAAATGAAGTAAAGTTTGGCATCTGAATTAGAAAAAAACAGCCCATTTAAAGACATAGATTTTAGTTGTATCTGCTGAGTGTTGTGACTATACAGATAGGTAAGATTTTTCTTGTTTCGACTGGGATCACTTAGTAATAAAGCATTAGGTGAGGCTGCATACTTCAGACTACTTTCTTTTTAAATTTTTCTTTATTTTACAGAAGGAGCGTGCACAAGTGGGGAGGGGTCAGAGGGAGAGAGACAGAGACAGAGAAAGAGGCAGGGACAGAGAATCTTAAGCAAGCTCCATGCTCAGCATAGAGCCCAATACGGGGCTCAATCCCACAACTCTGGGATCGTGACCTGAGCTAAAATCAAGATTTGGACACTAAACTGACCTACACACCCAGGCGCCCTGATGTAGACGATTTTCATTCAACATTCTCTCATCTTCTACTCCAACTTAGCAGCTCTTCAATTTCTTTAAAGACCTGAAATGCCAAGATTTCCAAATTAAGTGAAGAGTTTCCCATTTTTAAGTTCCTGATTCATTATGGATATTCAGTAGAGCCTTCAACAGTGAAATTTTTTTATAGCTCGCCCCCTTCTCCATCCTGCCACCTGCCACTTTCCCCACCACCGTCTTCCTCCTGAAAGCCCTGAACGAGGAAAAAGATGTTCTAATGTCACCCAATTCCTTCTACTACCAATCACTGTCATGTCAGAACCACACAGTTTACACCCCATTGCTCTCGCTTAGGTCTTAGAATAACCCAGCAATTCTTGCTGATATTGTTTCTATTCACTGATGTTGAATCAAAAGCCAAGAGAAGTCAGGACCATGTTCATGGTTGTTCTTATTGGTTGAAAAGATCCGTCGAAGTCATTACCCTTAGTGCCTATAAATGTGACTTTCTTGGGAAGTGGTCTTTGCAGGTATAATCAGGTTCAGATGACGTAAAGAGGGTGGGCCTTAATCTAATATGACTAGTGTCCTTATAAGAAGAGGGAATTTGGGGGCATCTGGGTGACTCGTTGGTTAAGTGTTCAACTCCTGAGTTCAGCTCAGGTCACGATCTCACAGTTTGTGAGTTCAAGCACTGTAATACCCAAGATTTCTTTATCATCCCCCAAAACCAGAAACTGCCAGGGAGACCAAGTCATGCATGCAAAAGCAAAGGGCTTTATTACGGGCTTAGGCTCACCGGGGCCTAAACCTGGGCTCACAGACTTTACCAGCGCAGTGGGTCCGTGCTGAGAGCCCCGAACAAAGGCAGGGCAGGGCCTTTATGGGCTTGGGAAGGGGGAGTTACAGGAAATTGTGACACAGGTACAGGGGTCCAATCGTTATTAGACACTATTAGTGACCGCAGGTTTATCCAATAACAACATTTAGAGGGTTAACCAATCACAGAGTAGACCCAGGACCCTCATGTA
>NW_021873735.1:0-774 GCF_006229205.1 Suricata suricatta | reverse complement strand
CAGTTCTGTTGGCCAGAAATCCAAAAAGACCACATTCCTTTCTGGAGCTCTAAGGTAAGGTCTGTTTTCTTGCTATGTCCAGCTTCTAGAAGCCACCTGCATTCTGCACTCATGTCCGCCTCCCATCTTTGGAGCCAGGATTGGCCAGTAAACTTTCTTACATTGCATCACCCAAACTCTTCTACCTCTCTTTTTCACACTTAAGGACCATCCAGAAAATCCAACATAATCTCTTTATTATAAAATAGGTGATTAATAACCAAAGTTCCCCTTTGCCATGTGATGTAACATATCCATGGGTGCTGGGCATTGATGCGTGGACATTTGGGGGAGGCCATTATTTTGTCTACCACACTCTCAATACCTTTTCCCTTTGATCAGGATACAAAATATAATTGTAGGTTCATGTTGATATCCTAGAAATTTTGCTAATGTTCAATGAACATGATACCAGCTAAGTGAGACTGACTGCAGCCCTTGTTTCATTATTTACCCTACTAACAGATCCCTTCCCTATGCTCTGTTGTGGGGCCAGGCTTAGGCACCCATGTTTGTATCACATGATCTAGCAGCAGAGTGGGTGGCCACTGACCCACGGGGAACCAATGAATGAGTTTGCCAGCACCTCATCAGAATTTTCCTTAAGAACTTGCAATGAGTGACACAGATAATTGTCATTAGTTGCTGCTGCACATTGGAATCAAAAAGGATTGTGGAAATTGAACTGACGTTGCCAATATGGTGATGCAATGTTGGTCAGAGTTTGAAAGGAGC
>NW_021873734.1:0-774 GCF_006229205.1 Suricata suricatta | reverse complement strand
TATAAGACAGTGACTATCTCAGTAAAGGTGTGGTATTACCACCATTCACATTGTCTGTCTTGTCTGTCTTGTCTGTCTTCTTTCCTATAGATATTGCGCTGACACCAACCCCCTACTCAGGGACCTTTTGACTGGGGTGCGTGGGCTAGTCCCCTGCATTTGAGTGTGAGTACACAAGGGTCAAAGGGGAAAAGAGAGAATCTTACGCACCGCACCCAGTGTATAGCCTGAGGCAGCACTTGATGTCAAGACCCTTTGATCGTGACCTGAACCAAAATTAAGAGTTGAACACTTAGGGGCACCTGGGTGGCTCAGTCAGTTAGGCATCTGACTCTTGATTCCAGTTCAGGTCATGATCTCACTTGGTGGGATCAAGCCCCCATCAAACTCTGTGCTAACAGTGTGGAGCCTGCTTGGGATTCTCTTTCCCTCTCTCTGCACTTACTCTACTCATGCTCTCTCTCTCACTCTCAAAATGAATAAATAAACATAAAAAAAGAGTTGGGCGCTTAACAAGTTGAGCCACCCATCATCCCATTTATCTTGATAATCATTGAGAAATGTACAGAATTGTTGAACGATTATATTGTATACCTGAAACCATTTTACCCTACATGTTAACGATACGTGAATAAAACAAATCACACAGCAACACACAGTCTAATTGGAATTGCATGCATTCAAAGTCTGTGGTACCTCAAGAGTTTATACTCTGTGTTTCAGGGACACTGCAATTGAAGGAAAGAATGCAAAGGTTTCAAGGAAAGTATGGAA
>NW_021873733.1:0-774 GCF_006229205.1 Suricata suricatta | reverse complement strand
GTACCAAGCAGCAAGAGGACCACAGTCACGAAGCCTGGAGAAGAGTTCATCTCTAGAGTGTCACCTAAAGAATGTGCTGCATTCTTAGCAGGAGGAAGCCCTGGAGAGACAGAGCAATGATCAGTGGACGCCCACAGTCCTCACAGGGAAGGCATCTGTGGTAGGCAGCTGCGCCCCCTGCTGGACGGGGACTGAATTGGGTTGCATGGTGGCCATAGCTCGCCCAGAGTCAGCAAGGTGTCTTGGTCCCTGACTTTATGAGGTGCATGTCAGTCTTCGGGTGCCACTTGGAAACCTGAACAACAGCAACTTTGACTTCTCAGGTCTACTTTGTTCTTAGGTCACTCCCTGATGTGGAAGTTCTTTAACAGAGCCTCCCAGGGCATTTCTGCACCTGAGAGGATAACAGTCTCCTAAGCATTTAATACGGTACTTTTTGTTTTCATGTGTCCATTGTGAGCCAGTCTATAATCCACTGACTCCTAGCAAAAGGTTGAGGTTGAACACAGAGAAAGTAATAAGAAGTCAAGTCATTACTGAGTGAATCTGTGCTTTTCAGAACTGTAGCCCAATACTTAGAATACCCAGTGTCCTTTTTTAAGCACTCACTAAATAATATTAAACAAATAGCTTTTAATTGAAAAACAGTATTTTGTGGTGCTCAAATAATATGAATTGAAGGAAAACTATCTTCTTAATAATAGCTTTTCAGTAGAAAATTCATACTATTTTATAATAAAATTTTAATAGTCAAAATTCCTGATTTTCAAAATC
>NW_021873732.1:0-774 GCF_006229205.1 Suricata suricatta | reverse complement strand
AGTTTTGGTCCTTAAGTGCCCTCCATGGAAATATGAATCTCCGCCGGAGGACTGCCAGCCTGAGGAGCTGGGGTTCTTCAGATCAATTTCATTTTTTAGAGCCAGCCTCACCTGGCCTTACTATTTTTGTTTAAACTTCTCAAACACTTTCTAATACTTTGGTTTTGGAGTGTTGTGCAATTGATGCTTATGGATATGGAAAATTAAAAGGGAAGAAGTTATTTGTATTGTTGTAGACAAACACAGTTAGCTCAAGTTCATCTTTGTAAGCTGCTTAAGAGCTCAAGTTAAACTGGGCCAGCTGGGTGACACAGTCGGTTGAGTATCTGACTTTTGTTTTTTGGCTCAGGTTATGGTCCCAGGTCATGGGATCGAGCCCTGTGTCTGGTTCCAGAGTAGAGCCTGCTTGGGATTCTCTCTCTCCCTCTGCTCCTTTCCCACATTCATGCTCTCTCTCTCTCTCTCAACCCCTCTCCCTTCCAAACAAACAAACAAAAACCACCCAAACTAAAGAGCAATGCCTAGGTGAAGAGTTATCTGTAGTGGCAAATTCAACCATTGGTCAAGGCAGGGGGCCCAGAGGGTGGGTGAATAGGTTTGGGAGGCTTTTAGGACAGCTTGGGTGGCAGAAAGACCATGCTCTGCAGAGAGTCTGACATTGGGACAAATGTGCCTTGGGCCACCATCTTGTATATGACATCTACGGTCAACATCTCTGTTGGCTGGGTGTTGAGCACAGTCATCTCCAGGAGGAGAAGCTTCAGGGACTTACTG
>NW_021873731.1:0-774 GCF_006229205.1 Suricata suricatta | reverse complement strand
GGGGGAAGGGGGAGGGGGGAAAAGAGGTGGTGGTGATGGTGGAGGGCACTTAAGGGGAAGAGCACTAGGTGCTGTATGGAAAACAATTTGATAATAAAATATTATGGAGAAAAAAACCAAATAAACACTAAAAATTAAAAACAAATCCATGACAAAGTAGGAAAGAGTATGCGATGGAAAAAAGACTGCCTCTTTAGCAGGTGGTGCTGGGAGAACTGGACCGCAGCATGCAGAAGAATGAAACTAGACCACTTTCTTACACCATACACAAAAATTAACTCAAAATGGCTGAAAGACCTGAATGTGAGACAGGAAACCATCAAAACCCTCGAGGAGAAAGTAGGAAAAAACCTCCTAGACCTCCACCACAGCAATCTCTTACTCGACACATCCCCAAAGGCAAGGGAAATGAAAGAAAAACTGAACTCTTGGGACTTCATCAAGATAAAAAGCTTCTGCACTGCAAAGGAAACACGAAAACGAATAGGCAACCGACAGAATGGGAAAACATAGTTGCAAACGACATTTCAGATAAAGGGCTAGTATCTAAAATCTACAAGGAATTCACCAAACTTCATACCCACAAAACAAATAACCCAGTGAAGAAATGGGCAGAAGACATGAACAGACACTTCTCCAAAGAGGACATCCAGATGGCCTACAGGCACATGAAACGATGCTCAACATCACTCATCATCAGGGAAACACAAATCAAAACCACACTGAGATACCACCTCACACCAGTCAGAGTGGCTAAAATGAACAAATCAAGAG
>NW_021873730.1:0-774 GCF_006229205.1 Suricata suricatta | reverse complement strand
TTCTGAAGGGGCTGTTCGTTTACTTTGGCTAACTGCTTAGCAAATTCCACATCCCAAAGTGAAGGTGTGGTCTCTGTATCATAAAAACATTCCAAATAATCACAAATCGATGCATATATATCTTAATTTTTACAAAAATGTTATAATCAACTTCAACTTGGTAAAACATTTCAGGCCCTGAGGCTCTCAGAGCTGAAACCGTATGAAAATGACATAAAAAGCCTGTAGCAACAATAATTACAAGACTTAGCTTTTGTTTTATGACACTGTTAGGCAAGCAACCCCTAAAGTCTTGCTGCCCCCTCTACTGGAAAGGAAAAAATATATATTTTGTTTAAGAAAGTTTTCGTGGGGACACCTGGGTAGCTCAGTCAGTTGAGCGTCTGGCTTTGGCTCAGGTCATGGTCTCATGGTTGTGGGTTCAAGCCCCGCGTCGGGCTCTGTGCTGACGGCTCGGAGCCTGGAGGCTGTCTTCAGATTCTGTGTCTCCCTTTCTCTCTGACCCTCTCCTGTTCATGCTGTCTCTCCCTCTCTTTCAAAAATAAATAAAACATTAAAAAAAATTTTTTTAAAGGAAGTTTTCGTGAATGTGAATATATAAGACATGACTTTGACATTTAAAGTCCAGCCTGTTTACCTTTTAGTTTGTCAAGATATATCACTAATGTACAACTGATAAAGACCAAAGAAATTAAATTAACATAATACTACTACTACTAATGGATACGGAGCATATACTCGGTGCTAATGCTTTTTCTGCATTAGTTCATTTAA
>NW_021873729.1:0-774 GCF_006229205.1 Suricata suricatta | reverse complement strand
AAAAAAAAAAAAAACCTCCTCAACCCTCTAAAGAAACCAAAACTAAAACTCTCAGCTAAAAACAAAATCTACAAGTTCTATCTGAAATATACTGAGATAATGGAACTGAAACCCTGTAAAAGCCCCTGGGGTATAATTTGTCTCTTAATTCTTAATGATAGGAGAATGAAAGGTAGAGTCAAAGATGATTCATATTCCCTTGCATACTGTGCGGCAGTTCACTTAAAAATCAAATTTATTTTTATGCAAGTATTACATGCACATAAAGAACCAAATCTATAAGGTTTGTATCCAAAAAACATCAGTCCCTTGGCCTGCTTCACCCACCTGGGTTCATTCACTTTGCACTCTCTTGGCTGTTTTTTCTTTTTTCTTCTGGTATTTACTTGAATAATATCCACAATGTGCTGTCTTTTGATTCAGCCATTTCAGAGATCATGCAAGGACTTTTCATGGTGGTGAAGATCTCGCTCCCCATCATTCCAGTTTCATGGCTGATATTCAGGTGACACAGTTACAACTGAATGAGTTGTTTCAATACTACAAAATGACCTGCAGACGCTCCCTCTGTGACTAATCCATGTCGCCTAGCTGCTCCAGTGTGTTGACCTCAATCTCCCTGACTACCTGGTGTCCTTCCTCTACCAATTCCCCATCCTTTATTCTCCCAACAAAACTCTTCCAAATTTTTATTGAATTCAGATTTGAGATGTTTACCATTGTCTATATAAACACTGGTCACTGTGAAGCCAACTTGGGACTATGAGTACATTT
>NW_021873728.1:0-774 GCF_006229205.1 Suricata suricatta | reverse complement strand
GGGAGGGTCAGAGAGAGAGGGAGACACAGAATCCGAAGACAGTCCCCAGGCTCTGAGCTGGCTGTCAGCACAGAACCTGACGCAGGGCTCGAACCCATCAACCGTGAGATCATGACCTGAGCCGAAGTCGGACGCTTAGCCGACTGAGCCACCCAGGCGCCCCTCACAAAATTATTTTGAAAGGAAATCAGCAAAGCTGCTTGAAGTCCACTGATGTAGTAAACAGAACATTGGGCTTAGCCTTTGAGGCCCCAACCAGAACTAGACTCTTATTTGTCTGTTTTGTGACTGGAGCACAGCAAATGAATATGACAATTCATCCTAGACTGCCTCACAGGAAAGTTAGTTCAATTCCCCGCCTTCCCTGGGAGCTCCTGCTTTGTTCAGGTGGTATTCTGGATGCCAGGGGCAACGATGGAAACTGCCTGCAAAACCTCTCAGCGTTTTTAGAATCCAGTGCCATCAACGCATGAAAGCCTTCATGCGGGAAGTGGAGATGAAGAATGTGAAGAGCTAGAGTCACACAACAGAGATGCTGCTTCTTTCCCTGACAAAACTTGGCTTTTGGAAGACGGTGGGGTATAGAAGAGGGTGAGGGAGCAGGCTGGTTTCTCTAGGACTGGGGTGAACACTTTTTTCTCTCATTCTGACATTGAGATCTTGCAGTTATCGAACATCTAAAAACCTGTCTACGTCTCTTTCTTCTCTCATTCCTCTCTGGGGACAAAAGTTTAAAGCCACCAGGAAACGAGTGAGCTGTACTGAAAGCCAGTG
>NW_021873727.1:0-774 GCF_006229205.1 Suricata suricatta | reverse complement strand
CCAGGTGCCAGGAACCACAGCCCCCAACTGATCCATGTTCCTCAAGGTATTGCGAGGCTCCTTTCATAACTCTCCATTACTCTTCAGTATTAAACAAAGTGCGGAGAAGCTGTTGTCAGTCTTCCCAAGTTGCTAAGTGGGACATGACGAAGGACTCATTAGGTCTATCAGTGCCTGAGGATTTTCAGAAATGATAGTGTGTTATGTCTCCAATTGAAGAGATCAGTAGTGGAGAAAGGCTGGTAATACATCATGGAGTGGCCAGGCTGGAGGGTTCCATTTTCATGACGTCTCTCAGCTCTCCCTCATTCCGGGGTCCCAGCCAGCACACCAGTCCCTGGTACCGG
The DNA here is from genome assembly GCF_006229205.1 of Suricata suricatta. Lineage (NCBI taxonomy): Eukaryota > Metazoa > Chordata > Mammalia > Carnivora > Herpestidae > Suricata > Suricata suricatta. Next base: position 427 of record NW_021873727.1, on the reverse strand, counting down.
CATCTGGAGGGCATCTGCACCTGGTCAAGGGTGCAGTCTGGCCGCTGTTCTAGGGGAGACAGAATCTGTCCTGTCCAGAGGTGGTGGGAAGGCCAAAGGTGAAGTATTGGGAGCTGGGAGGTCAGGTGCTGACGGTCTCAGGGAAAACTATGGTGGAGGCAAAATTGGTTCTTCCTCTGGATCACCAGCAGGAATTTGCGATGGTCGGGACCTCTGTACCCTAGCCTGACCCTGTTCATTGTAGATTAACCGCACCCAAGGAAGGAAGTTTTAGGCAATCTCTAACCAGGAGTCAATGTACAGGAACTGATCAGGATAAACTGGGTCTCTGGTAATAACATGCCAGATGCACTGGATCATTGGGATACCTAAGGTTCCCTCTGAGAGCCACCCGACCCCAAAAGTGGGCCATTCCAACTAACATAGG
>NW_021873726.1:0-774 GCF_006229205.1 Suricata suricatta | reverse complement strand
TCCTTTCTTTCTTTTTCTTCCTTTCTTCTTTCTTTCTTTCAAGTTTCAGATGTATACTTTAGTGAGTCAACACTTCCATACATTACTTGGTAACCATCACAACAATTGCACTCCTTAATCCCTGTCACCTACCTATTTCACCAGTGTCTCCCCTTCTGCACCTCCTCTCTGGTGACCATCAGTTTATTCTCTACATTTAAGAGTCTGTTTCTTGGTTTGCCTCCCATTTCTTTCCCTATGTTCACTTATTTGTTTTGTTTCTTAAATTCCACATATTAGTGAAATCATATGGTATTTCTCTTTCTTGGACTGTCTTACTTTGCTTAGCGTAATATTTTCTAGCTCCATCCACTTCAAATGACAAGATTTCACTCTTTTTTATGGATGGCAATATTCCATTGTATATATGCACAATATCTTCTTTATCCATTCATCAGTCATGATGAACACTTGTGGTATTTCCCCAGCTTGGCTATTGTAGATAATGCTGCAATACACTTTGGGGTGCTGGTATCCCTTTTAGTTACTATTTCTGTATTCTTTGGGTGGATACCTAGTAGTGCAATTGTGGGATTCTAAGGTAGTTCTATTTTTAAACTTTTGAGGAAGCTCCATAGTGTTTTCCAGAGTAGTTACACTACTTTGCATTCCCACCAAACAGTGCAGGAGGGTTCCCCATTCTCTGCATCCTTGCCAACACCTGTTTTTTTCCACTTTATTTATTTATTTTGAGAGAGAGAGAGAGAGAGAGAGAGAGAGAGAGAGAGAGAGAGA
>NW_021873725.1:0-1595 GCF_006229205.1 Suricata suricatta | reverse complement strand
CTTTTATAGTTCTCTTGGCTATTTGGTCTTTACCAAAGCACCTAAGTGTGAGCATAAAGTATGTAGTTTTTATGTACCAGAACCTTCCTCATTATCGGTCACCAAAATGGTTGCGTGCTAGTGGGCAGAACAACTGAGCAAGAGAAAAACCCAACTCTGTGCTACAGCTACATTGGTTTTATATCTATCAAAATGTGAAGTCAAGTGAGGTTATCAGTTTATGCTCATTCACCATTGTGTGGTGCAGTATCGGGGGCTCTGGGTCATTGAAGATGTCCATTTAAAGCACTGAGGAGGGGCACCTGGGTGGATCAGTCAGTTATTAAGTGTCCAGCTTCGCCTCAGGTTATGATCTTTCAGTTCAGGTTTGAGCCCTGTGTAGGGCTGTGTGCTGACAGCTTGGAGCCTCCATCTCTCTCTCAAAAATAAACACTAAAAAATTGAAAAAAAAAAAAAAAAGCACTGAAGAACTGGCCAACAGAAAAAATGAGTGATGGGCCAATTCCCAAACATCTATGGTTCTGTTCTGTGAATATCCTTGGATAATCATAATTTAAATTGTAGTAAAAATGCTACTAGAGTCTGTATTGCAGTGTAGCCATTTCTTACAAAAACTAAAAAGAAAAAAATTAAGATAATATAGCTAAATAAAAGCTCTAAGGAAAGAATCTTTTTTTTAGAAATATAAATAAAATTGAATTCTGCCTTGGGAAAAATATCTTAAATTTTTATTAATTTTCCAAATATGAGAGAACAGATTTCTATTATAAAGATGATGAATTTTATAATAGCTACTGGGCACATATTGTTTTGAATGAAATACAGTAGTTAGGATAGACACATTTTCTGTCTTAGACTTCCTGGAATAAAATGAGGCAGATGTTATATAACAAGTCAATCTGTTTTATTATAGAAAAATACTTTGACAAAATTAAATTCAAAACTTTGATTATTGTAAACAAATTCAATTATAAGTTTTAACAAACACAAAATCAATCATTTTTACTCAGTTCATTAGTTAACTCAAATATCTACCATTCACATTTCTACAAGTACTTGAACATATTCCCCTCTTAAAGGAGTACATAGTGACCTTCAGTCCCTTTCAATACCTCTGTAAATCAGTCTTACACTAACTTATCTGTTTATTGAAATGGCACTGTTGTTTGGCATGAATAAATTCAGTAAAAAGGATAAATCATATTTGTACAATATGCACCGCCTCACAAATACTGCATCACCATCTGGTTTACTGGAATTGTTTACCATAAAACAAAGTGAAAACATCATATTATATATGGCGAAATTTAGTTCAGCTTGCTTTGGATTGGAAAGAACATACACTTTTGTAATCACAATATGGCTCTATTTCATAAAAATTTCACAGTACATTTATAATTAAGGCTTATGAGCACACGTGGAGAAATTCTATTTATTGTCTTTACTAATGGTCAAGAAGAAACTATTTCAGAACTATCTCAAATACCTAAAATATATCTAGAGAAAAGTGTTACAAATTGTTCTGTGTTATAAACATCCTCTATATAGTAAATGTTCAATTGTACAACGGTGATAGGTTTCTGTCTCTCTCTCTC
>NW_021873724.1:0-774 GCF_006229205.1 Suricata suricatta | reverse complement strand
GAAACGGTTACCAGCGTGGGCTGCGGAGCCCCCCCGGCTTCTGGTGGCTCCGCTCGGGGACCCTGCCGTCCTCCTGGTGTGAGGCCGGAGGACAGACCGGGACGGAGAGTCCGTCTGGGGCACCGAGTGGTCGTGGCCACGGCCCCTCTCCGTCAGCGGCACAGCGGTCAGTCCTCTCTGCCGTTCTCCTTAAACATTCCTGGCGAGCGGGCTGCGTGCTGTGGTGTCTGCCTGACTCCCCCCGACTCCGGAAGTCGGGGACCCGCGCCTCCAGCCACATGGGCCTCAGAGCTCCTCGCTGAGCCTCCCCCGCCCCCGGGCTCGGGCTCGGGCTGGGAGCTGGGGCCGCGGTGCCGGAGTCCGGCCCCAGCAGGCCCAGGGCTCCGTGCAGGCCGGCCGGCGTCGGCGATGGGAGAGGGAGAGCGCCTCGGCCTCTTCCTGGTCCCAGGCAGGCGTCTCTGCTCTGCCTGCTCCGCTGTCTTTGTCTACAGGCCAAGCGGTAACATGACTTCAGCAAACAGGAATTCTTTCATAGTGACTAATTTCTTATAAGAAGATGTTTTAATCATCCAAAGCATACAGAAACTAGTTTCACAGAAGTATTTTTGTAGAACCATCTCATTCCTTCTTGGCATCAGCCCCCCAGATTAAGAAAGTAACAAATCTATCTTATTTTGTACGGGTTGGTTTTTTGCCAATAATTCTGACTTTGTTTTTGATTAACAGGTTACAACCGAGTCGTAATGCACTTACAGTGAGGTTGAGTGACTCTTA
>NW_021873723.1:0-774 GCF_006229205.1 Suricata suricatta | reverse complement strand
AGAGAGAGAGAGAGAGAGAGAGAGAGAGAGAGAGAGAGAGAAAGGAAGATAGTGACCAAGGTGTGGCATATGCATCAAGAGAGTGGATTAAATGTGACTGTTTAAGCAATCCAATGACCAGAGTGCCCAGTCCAGGGGAGGGGAGAGTTAAGAATGAGATAAGGGAAAGTACATCTTAATAGCAAGAATTGGTCTAGAGTTAATCACGGCAATGCATCAATGTTGTTCTTGTCTGGGCTCTGGGGAAAAAAGCCAAGAAAAACAAAACAGGCAGCTCTCCAGTGCAGATGGGCACGGTTTGGTGTAGGCATGTCTTGGCTCCACTGCGGGTCACCCAGGCTGCTCCCTGAGGCCCAGCCTTGGTGGTTGTGGGGAGAAAAATGATGGCGCCCCAGGCCCTTCTGGAACCAAGTATTGCAACTCTGTCCTTTGGGTCTGATCTCCCTGTGCCTCAGACTTAGCCAAGGTGGGCTGAATTGTATTTCCCAAACCCCGCCTCATTTCCAGTTCTTAGTCCCCACACTTTAATGATACCACCCAAAATGTACTCCTGCAGGCCTTCTGCAGGCTTCTTAACAGGGGATTGAGTGGGGGGGGGGGAGTAGGGGAGCAGGTGCTGCTTGGAATCGGGCAGCTAGCCCAAGGAAAGTGCCACAGCTAGAGAAAAATCTCTCTCCGAATGCCCTGCGGTTCTAGGTGGGATGATAAGATCCCTCTCTGTCCCAGGCTGAGGTTTTTCTCTTCTCCAGAGACAGTTTATAGCAGTTTCAGCTG
>NW_021873722.1:0-774 GCF_006229205.1 Suricata suricatta | reverse complement strand
GGGGCAGCCCCCCAACACGCAGCAGGCAACCCCTTTAGCACGAACACAGGTCTGGACGAACCTCTAACTCTAGGTCACCCTGGGAGTGATTCGGGTGAGCCAAAGACCACCGTGTTCTGCCTGGCCATTCACTCCAGCAGCCAGGTGGCTGAGACAAGTGGCAGCGGTGGGCGCCACCGCAGGGTTCTGCCCTCACAGTCAAACTGCCGGGTTATAGGCGTCTCTCAGGAGCAGAGTGTGACAAAAAGCACAAGGCACAGGGTAGGAGGTCTCCCATGTCAGGTGGCCAGGCCCTGCCCTCAAAGGACCCTCCCCCTCACCGTCCCCTTAGGGACAATGTGTGTTTGGTAAGCACGCAGCTGTGTCAGCCCAGACAAGCGCCTTCCCGTCTCTCTGCGTCCTTCCGGGTCTGCGGCAGGAAGGGGTGAGGCATCCCCAGAGTTCCCACCGCCACCCACCAGCCCTGCAGTCACTGCAGCTAACCTAACCAGGGGCCTCACCGGGCCACAGCGCCCTAGAACTAAAACCGGTCACATCAGAGGCCAGTCCCTCTGAGCAGGGGCAGGGCGGTACGAGAGGCTGGCGGCCAGGTCAGTGGGGAACCGCGGACCGCCTCCTCTGCTGTGTCTTCCTGAGGCTGCAATTCAGACCCTCCAGGGGCAGCAGTCCCTGTGGGCTCCGAACGACACAGGCGCTCTCTGGTAGCCATGTGCTTCAGAGCCCACAGGGGATGGAAGCAGCCAGAACCTAGCACTTGGGGCCAGCCAGGGGTCC
>NW_021873721.1:0-774 GCF_006229205.1 Suricata suricatta | reverse complement strand
CAGGCCCCCCTGATGCCCAGGCCCTAAGATGGGAGGCAGCAGGGTGGACGGCGTGCAGGTGCCCTTGGAAGAGGTGGAGTGGCATAGGGACTGGGGGGCGAGAAAGCAGCAAAGGCCACGAGACTTACTCTGTTGTTAAAAGGGAGGCTGAGAGCAAAGATCAGTAGCTGGAAATGGGCCGGGATCAGGACATGACCAGAGCCACCATGGTCTGGAAAGATCAAGAAACCTGTGGGGAGCCGTCTGCACCCTTGCTGGGCCTGCCTCCCTCCCCTGACAGCCGCCTGGCTTTGTTCCTTGCTCAGATAGAGCTGCGTGTAACTGCAGTGAGATCCACACCCTTACCTTCCAGGCCCTGACTCAGCAGTAAGCCCCAGCAACACTCCTGTGGTTGAGCAAGAGGGTGTGAGACCTGATTCCTGGATCTGGGCTTTGGTGGGGGCTTTGGGGAAGGCTCTAGGGAAACAGGGCTGCTGTAGGTGGGGTGCTGCCGAAAGGGGGGACATTGTTATCAGTGGGTGTCTCAGGAATCTTACCTAGCAAAGCAGTAGCCTGAGGGCGCCTGCCTGGCTCCCCCCCGCCCCCCCGCCCCCATTGAGTGTTTGACTCTTGATCTCAGCTCAGATCATGATTGATCTCCTGGTTTATGAAATCCAGTCCTGTGTCGGGCTCCATGCTGTCAGCTCAGAGTCTGCTTGGGATTCTCTCTCTCCCTCTCTCTGCCCTTCCCACACTCATGCTCTCTCTCTCTCTGTCTCAAATAAATAAGCATTA
>NW_021873720.1:0-774 GCF_006229205.1 Suricata suricatta | reverse complement strand
AGTATCTCAAACCCAGTAGTTGCTCAAGAAATGCATGCTTAGTTAAAAAAATAAAAGTTTCCAGGGCTTTGTTGCCATTACATTAAATTAATTAATATTTATTTTAATTGTTTAGGAGAGTTTCAGGGCTTGGAGATTATAATAGACTGTCCTAAACATATTTCCTTTTTTCCCAAGCATTGTACATACATGAATGAATTAATTGTTTACTTTGGAGGTAAGTTCCTTTCATTAATCTATTATAAATTTGAAGAAATTAAGGAATAGACTAAGTAATCTGCTCAAGGTCACAGCACCATTCCTAGAGTTAAAATATTAATACAAACAATCTGACTTCAAAGCACACTTTCTTTATTACTCCTTTATAAATAAAAACTGACCATCCATCTTAGCCAAGATTAGTATTTCCCAAATATTTGGAATTCATGTTAGGGTTAACAATTTTAATTTTGTCAAAAATGGTATGAACAAAATTACTATTGCCCAAACTGTATACAAAATGCATGTAAAATATATTTTAGTACAAAAATATAAATTACAATAAGCATAATAATACATGAAAATTCTTTAAATTTACATTAAAAAAATTGTTAACCAGTCAGTGCATTGTCCTAATTTCAGTGTTCCCTGATCGCAATGTCCTTATAGATGGCAGTGGCAAGCACTCTGGCATTGGTGAACTTCTTCAGTATATTATGTACTTTTGCCATGAACCTTTCTATTTCCATTTGTCTCTTTCTACCTAGGATGGATTTTAACATGCCCTAAAAGTCT
>NW_021873719.1:0-774 GCF_006229205.1 Suricata suricatta | reverse complement strand
TTTTTTTTTTTTTTTGCATAGAATGGTGGGGGGAAACTTCCCTAAGGAGGCAGCATGTAAGGAGAATAGAAAGTGGATACAGGCGTGAGCAATGTGGCTATCCAGTAGAGGGAACAGCAAGCAGAAAAACGAGCAGATTCAAGGAGCGTCAGGGAGACCACTATAGCCGGAATGAATCTGTGAGCAGGAGGCAGAGTAGCAGGAAATTAGAGGTAGCCCAGGGGGCACTAACCCAGGGCCCAGAGTTTATTATGAGAATTGTGGCTTATACCCTAATTACAGTGTGAAGCCACTGGAGGATTCTGAACAGAGTAGTATGGTCTGGTATTTTTGAAAGGATCCTTGAGAGGAGAACGAGTGAGGACCCAAGGCTGGGTAGACGCAGTGAGACCAGTTGAGAAGCTATTTGCGTAAATCAGCTGAGAGATAGCTTAGACCATGGCAGTGGCAGTGAAGGTTGTAAGAACTAGTCAGACTCAAGATATTGTTGGAAGGGAGAGCTGACCGAATCTCTTGATGGCGAGACAAGGAGAAGAGAGAAGGAGGACTCCCGAGTCTCTGGCCTGAGCACTTGGGAGGATGCAGTTGCGATGAATGAAGACACAAGCATCTGCAGGAGAGCCTAGCTGGGCTGGGCGCGAGGTGGAGAAAGACCAGGAGTTTCTTTTCGTGCTAATTTGCGATGTTTACTATATGTCTAAATGGAGATAATCAAGTTTGCGGTTGACAATGAAATAATGATACCCCTTGATTTTCTCAAGCAGTGTCTGAAAG
>NW_021873718.1:0-774 GCF_006229205.1 Suricata suricatta | reverse complement strand
CTACCAATATGCCATGTTACAGACACAGCTCTTCTATTTCTAAATGAGGAAGATAATCTCAGCTGTCATACGCATTCCACATATCACATCTATGTTGTCAAGAATGAAACCAATAAGCATTAGAATTAATTTCACAAAGAGTAGACCTTTTCAATTCTAGTTTTTAAATATTTTGACATGTGGGAGATGATACACAATATAACACAAAGCTGAAGGAATGTGTCAAATATACATCAGAGAAGGATGAGATTAAATCAAAAGGAGAACACCCGAGGATTTGTAGAATCTCTAGCATTTATGCTTTTGAGATGCGGTCCTGGCACTGAAGGAATGGGCGACATCTCAGCTCCACCTGCACTGAGCTTGCAGAAAAAGTCTGTTTATCCTACCATCCACATACTCTAATAAATCACTATTAATATGGAGGGTCCTGGAGGGTCCTATCTTCCCTCTTTTAAGGGTACAGGGAAGAAAGCGTGTTCTTTACATTCATCAAATATTGTTGACCTAAATGTCTCCTCCAAGAAGAGATCATGACTTTGGGCTTCCTTACAATTACAAGCCATTGTCTAAATTTAATCCTCAGTTACTAACAATCCAACTATGAATCTTTACTCATTAAGTATTTACAGACAATGGTATATGTAGAAGTTGCTTTGTGAGTTGGCAACTCCGTCTATTAGCTCCTTGGAATTGTTTCAGTATTCAGACTCTGACTCAAATGTAGTGCAACTAGGCATGTGAATTTCCTTTATCTATATGTCAATTAGAGTA
>NW_021873717.1:0-774 GCF_006229205.1 Suricata suricatta | reverse complement strand
TTTTTTTTTTTTTGGTGGTGGAGGTGGTTATGTTTAAATGAAGTAATATATTGTAAACTTTTAAAATTCTATTTTACTTTGATCATTTCATTTTATTCTATTTTATTGTATTCATTTTTTTTTCAATTTTTCAAACGTTTTCCTTTTTCCCTTTTCTTTCCCTTTTTTTTTTTTTCTATTCTATCAACACCAGGCCAAAACACATGTAGGATCTGGCATCATTTATTTTATTTTCTGTGTTTTTAATTATTTTTTTTTTACTGTATTCATTTCCTTTTCTTCCTTCAAGATGATGAAACAAAGGAATTCAGCCCAAAAGAAAGAACAGGAAAAAATGGCAGTTAGGGACTGAATCAGCCCAGATACAAGCAAGATATCTGAGACAGAACTTAGAATCACAATATTACAAATACTAGCTGGGGTTGAAAATAGATTGAAATCTTTTTCTGTAGAAATAAAAGAAGCAAAACCAATCAGGATGAAATTTAAAATGCGTTAACTGAGTTGTAATTTTGAATGGAGGACACAGCGGCAAGGATGGCTGAAGCAGAGCCATGAATCAGTGCTATAGAGGACAACCTTATGGAGAATAATTATTTAGAAAAAAAGAGGGAGACTAAGATAAAAGAGCATGATGTAAGAATTAGAGAACTTAGTGACTCATTAAAAAGGAATAACATAAGAATTATAAGGGTCCCAGAAGATGAAGAGAGAGAAAAAGGGATAGAAGGTTTATGTGACCAAATCATAGTGGAAAGCTTTTCTAACCCAGAG
>NW_021873716.1:0-774 GCF_006229205.1 Suricata suricatta | reverse complement strand
ACCTTCTGGCCTGATAGGCTTCAGGGGACACTTCTGCTAATAAACGTATGTGACTACCCTTGTAGTTTAAGGACATTTTGTCCCTAGCTGCTTTCAGAACTCTTTCTTCATCTTTGTATTTTGGAAGTTTCACAGTGATCTATTGTGGTGTTGGCCTGCTTTTGTTGTCTTTGAAGGCAATTCTCTGTACCCCTTGGGCCCGCATGCTTGTTTCCATCCCCAACTGGGAGAAGTTCTCAACCATAATGTGTTCAAACAAACCTCCCCTTGTTCACCTGCTTCTTTTTCAGGAAGTTCTATCATATTGATAATGTCTTAATTCATGAAATCACTTCATTCTTTACATTTTCCTTCATGATCGAGTAACTTACTTTCACTCTCTTTATCAGCTTCACCATTTTGCAAAATTGTATCTCCTATTTCACCTACTGTCTCCTCTGTCCCTTCCATCCTTGCTGTCATTGTATGTAGTTTATTCTGCACCCCATTATACCGTTTTTTAATCCATCCTGACTAGTTCATAGGGCTTTGTTCTCAGCAGCAAGGGTTTCTCTGGTGTCTTGTATGTGGATTTCAAGCCCAGCTATTAGTCTTATCACTGCTTTTGTAAATTCTTTTTCAGATCGTTTATATCTACTTTGAGGTATTCTCTGGCTATGATTCCTTCTTGACGTTTGTTTTGGGAAGACTGCCTCTGGATTGTCACTTTGGCTAAGTATCTGTCTTTTGCATGTTATAACCACATGTTAGGGGCCTGTGCCTGATACTACTGCT
>NW_021873715.1:0-774 GCF_006229205.1 Suricata suricatta | reverse complement strand
TGAGTTAAACTACACTCTGTGCGCACATTTTCCTACATGTTACCACTGGGGATAAAAATGTTTAGCACTACGAAACAAAACGGTACGCATCCTTTTTTGAAAGATGATGATGATAAGTAGATACCACAGTGCTCAAAGTGGTTGCCCTTGTTTACTGGAGCTAAACGTGATTTGTTTTTCTCACTAGAATGCTTTGATGTGTAAACTGAGCATGTGGAAAAGAAATCCTAAAATATGCAAAACGTTCATGGGATTCGTTAGAACAATATTTCTTAAAAGAAATATATTAAAATATTGGTTTAATGAGGTAAAAATCATACTAGATGTTCTATCTGTATTAAAGGGCATGGCCCTCAAGTGTCTCTTTTTCTCTGTAACCAAATTTACATTAAGAAAAGATGATTCCTAGAAATTATTTTTTCATTTTAAAATGAACGTAAAACAGCAATATACACAATCTTGAACAACAGCCAGTCATACTGTAATTATAGGGGATGGAGGGGTCACTAATAGTTTTGCTTTTTTATATGTGTTTACATTTAAAGCCCTCTTAACATATCTGTGACTGCTAGTTCCTAAAACAATTTTAGTCAAATTCGGTTTTCCTAACACAAAACAACATGATATTAATGTCTCCATCCTGTCTCCCAGAAGGAATGCTTTGACCATCAGAGAGCAAGAGAGCGAGAGAGCACAGGGCCGCCCGATGGCTCAGTTGGTTAAGCATCCGGCTCTTGATTTCAGCCTGGGTCATGATCTCACAGTTTGTGGGAT
>NW_021873714.1:0-1596 GCF_006229205.1 Suricata suricatta | reverse complement strand
ACCCCCCACCCGCTTCCATCTTCTCTGATCTTGGGAGCATGGTGAAGCTCTCTGACATTCAGGGCCATTTTCAGAAACTGGAGCTTGAAGTATGACACAATCTAACATTTTTCGTATCTGGCGGTGTGGTCTGGTGGTTTGCACGGCGGCCCTCGCAAGTCGGAAGTCTGGCTTTCTATTTCTGGGGCTTAAGGAAAACCATGCAACAACAGGCTTTGCAGCCCCGCTCCCTCTTGCTTTCTCTTTCTCTTGTTCCCTGTAATGGGCGGACTGGGGATGGCTTAGCCACCACAGCCAGCAGTTCAGCCAGAAAAGGAGATGGCGCTCCTCGCTGGCCCCTGCTTTAGTCTTCCAGGAGCAGTAAACAGAGGAAAGCTATAAGCCAGAGAAATGGAAGGTGGGGGTGGTGCATAGGAGACAGGTTTGGGGCAGGGAGTAAGAGGACACAGTGGTGGCTGAAAGGACCACATCAAACTAGAACTTTTCTCTTGCCCCAGCTCAGGAGCCTGAGACCTCAAGGGTCACAGAGGAGTGGAAATTCCGCCCCCCCACCACCTTCCACCTCCACCCAAGCTAAGGAGAGCCTGAGTGACAGGGAAAGGAGGCAGGAGGAGTTACCCTGGCTTTGACCTTCATGGAACAAATCCAAAAGTGGGGCAATGGGAGAGTCATTTGATCTGAGGTAAAAAGACATGGGGGAGAGAGGAAAAAAGAATCAAAGTGGCAGCAAATTTGATGAAAGGGACAATAAGAAGCGGAGGGTACAGTAAGATCTCTGGAAGAGCGGAGAAAGATAATGACACACTGGCTTCACTGCTGGCCGAAGACAGTTCACACAGTGCCTTCAGAAAGGCGTCCTGAGGGGAAATCTATGCCCAATCAGCAGAGTTAGAAGCATAATGTCCTAGGAATTCTACTACACCCCACACTTCAAAGTACATAGAGATTTGAACAGCCTTGAAATTGATAGAAAACGTTCAGCATTTGATCAAATTATCCCACTGTAGCTATGCAAGTTCTGGGCTATATCTAGAAAGAACAGGGCAAGCTGGGGAGGAAATAGTCATTTAACATGCCATTTCCTTCCTCATTTCTAACCCCACTGATGTGTAGTTCTCAATTCCTGCTACTGGAGTTGCTGTTTTCACAATCAGGAAGCTATGAGACCTTTTGGGTTATCTTTAGAGTGACACCCTGAAGAAGGTTTCAGGCTGAGCCTTGGGCTGGCGATCAGATGGCATTTGCTGACAATTGCTTTGGGGTTCTGAGGGTTTTCTACCAGGTTCAGACAGTATGTTTTCCGGGTTAATTGCATGTGCGATATACAGAGCCGCTGACTATGGTGGGAATACGGTGCTTTATGAGATCCCCATGGTAACGCGCAGAGAAGGCCAACTATATTGTGTGACTTGCGGTGTTTTGAAGGAAAAAACAATCTCTCTGAAGGGCAGCACTAACAAAAGGACACTAGGTTTGCCGTTAGAAAAACCTGGATTTGAATTCTGTCTCAGTCACTTATTTGGGCAAGTCAGTTACTCTCTTTACCTGTACTTTTCATCTCTAAATGGGGAGATTAAGACCCTCTTCAGGCTGTTG
>NW_021873713.1:0-774 GCF_006229205.1 Suricata suricatta | reverse complement strand
TATCATGCCAGACGAGATCATATACTAGGGCCAAATATTGGAATTCTTTAATGTATTGTGAGGGGCCTGAGGAGAATGAGCCCAAGGGCTTTTCTATGGTCAACAGATCTTGTAGGGAAAGGGCACATGAACTCTAACAAGCCCCTCCACACCCGCCACTTCCCTGAAAGGTAAGATGGCCGCCTCGGGGGCATTTTTCCGCTGGGCTGTTGGTAAGCCTGGATAAAAGTGGTGTGGGAGGAGCGGATGTGGCAGGAAGGGCGGGGTTCAGAGGAGGAGGAGGAGCCAACACCCGAGTTATAGGGAGGTTATGAGGTTATAGGAAGGAGGGGCAGTGAGATCATCTAGGGGATCCGAGACAGGAGAGGGGGATGAGAGGGGCTCCCGGAGGCAGGGGTTGTGGGTCACGGGTTAAGAACAAAGGTCAAAGTGAGAGCGTAGATCCCAAAAAGCCATAACATATAGCACCACATCCCATTTTCCCTGCCTCCGACAGAAATTATCTAAACTGGTAAGAATTTGGAAATCGAACGACCCTTCTGGGGGCCATACAACCGTACAGAGGCATATTAGGCGGTTGCTGCAAAGGTCACCAGCGTAATCAAGAAGCCAGAAGTTCTTTCATTTTGCCCAGATTTTAATATCACCCCCAAAAACCAGAGGCCGCCAGGGAGACTGAAATCACGCATGCAAAAGCAAAGGGCTTTATCACGGGCTTATATAAGAACGGGCTCACAGACCCCACCAACACACTGGATCCCTGCAGAGCGAGCC
>NW_021873712.1:0-774 GCF_006229205.1 Suricata suricatta | reverse complement strand
GGTCGTAATCTCTGTAATACCTCCTGAGGATACAGCAGTGAGAAATTGGGTAAACATCATCTGACCATGTAGTTGGGAAGGCAGTTTAACAGATAATGAAAATAAAATGTCATCAAAGCGGGGAGCTTAACCATAACAAGAGAGCTTCCCCTATAAGCTTCCTCTAACAATGTCATATAAGCTGAAATCTAAAGATAAGTAGGGCCTAGAAGGGCTACTTTTGAATGAGAGTGGAGAAAGGAGAGACTATTCCAGGTTTAGATTCCAGTCAGTAATGGGGCAAGAGAGATTGTGGAACATAAGAATGGTTGCTTCATTAAGAACAGTGGGGGTTGACCAAGATGATAACACAGGAGGCTCCTGAACTTTCCACCTCCCACAGACGCACTGAATGTACAGCTACATATAGAGCAATTTTCTCTGGAAGAGATCTAGAAACTAGCTGAGGCACTCTGTTACGTCAAGCAAATGCGAAAATACCCGCAGCAAAATGGGGAGAAAAGCTAAGATGTACTCTCACCACAAACAGTACCACATTTAGTATCCCAGCTTATAAGACTCCCACCCAAGAGATGGAGTCTAAAACACCACGTTCTGAAAGCCAGAGAAGGTTGTGTCCATGAGACTCATAGAACTATAGCACACAAAGAAGTCGGTCTTAATAGTATGTGAGCACTTCCTGTGGCTATCCCCTTGGGCCCTGTGTAAATGACCTGTGGGAAATAGATGAACAGGAAAAAAGGTTCATCTTCCAGTCTTTTTAAAGTATTTAGA
>NW_021873711.1:0-774 GCF_006229205.1 Suricata suricatta | reverse complement strand
GTGCAGTGCAGGGGAAGAGAGAAAGGGAAAGAGAGAATCCAAGCAGGCTCCGCACCGTTAGTGCAGAGCCCAATGGGGGACTGGAACCCATGAACCGCGAGATCATGACCTGAGCCAAGATCAAAAGTCAGACGCTTTAACCAACTGAGCCACCCAGGTTACCCAATAACTTGTGTTTTTCTCTATAACCCTTCTCATAGTCACCTTATTGGGGAAGCTCCTTTAGCTACGTTTCTATGAAGGAATATGATCCCATTTGTAACATGCATTCTCTACTCCTTCTTATGGACCTCTTCACACAACGTGCAGATTTCCAAGAATGGGTTTATGCTTGGCATTGAAACGTGGAGAGCACCCCTCAGATTCTTTGGGAAACTAGTTATGAAGGACTATTAAAATACTGGGGTATTTGTCCTAATAAGCATTCTAATTCTTTTTGCTATATTACACAGTAGGGGTAGTAAAACCTTATAGTACTGGAAAAAAACAGTATTGATATTGGTTACTGCATTACTGACTGAATTTACGGCCTGTTGGTCGCTCTAACCTGCTTGGAACTCATATAGTATCCAACCTAGCCAACCATCTTTCTCTAAGTTCTCCTTACACTGGCCTCTGTGTTTAGGAATAATTCTAGCCCCTGGACTAATATTTTCCTTTTTCTTTGGACCCTCGTTGCTGATGGTCAAGTCTTATCACATCCTTTTCCTCTTACCCTGCAAAAACGTTCTGAGTCTGACTTTCTGATTCAGGCTTTCTAACTGTTGGATTTGT
>NW_021873710.1:0-774 GCF_006229205.1 Suricata suricatta | reverse complement strand
TGATCCCATGTGGGCGGCCCCTAATTTAAATAAAAATATTAAAATGATTGCACATGTTTAAAAAAAATCTTTTCCCCTTTAGGCTGCCAGTGAGTATGTTTGTACATTTTTAGGGATCGGCAAACTCTGGTTTATTTTTTTTTTTTCAAACTCTGGTTTAAAGAAAAACGTATTTGGGGTGTCTGGGTGGCTCATTTGGTTAAGTGTCTGACTCTTGGTTTTGGCTCAGGTCGTGATATCACGTTTCGTGAGTTTGAGCCCAACAGTGTGGAGCCTGCTTGGGATTCTCTCGCTCTTTCTGTCCCTACCCTGCTCATGTTGTCTAGCGCTCTTTCTCTCACTCTCTCACGATAAATAAAGTACAGAAAAGATATATAAAAAAAGAAAAATGTGTTTAGAGAAGAGTGCTTTTGCACAAAAGTTTTACTTAAGAATTCTATAATTATTGGGGTACCTGGGTGACTCGGTTGGACATCCAAATTTGGCTCAGGTGATGATCTCGCAGTTCACGAGTTCAAGCCCCACATCAGGCTCTGTACTGACAACTCAGAGCCTGGAGCTTGCTTCAGATTCTGTCTCTCTCTCTCTCTCTCTCTCTCTCTCTCTGCTCCTCCCCTATTTGCACTTGTGCTCTGTCTCCCTCTGTGTCAAAAATAAATAAAATATAAAAAAGTTCTTAATTATTTTTCAAACCAGTTTAAAAAAAATAACAGTCCCACTCAAACACATTTTAACTTCACAGAATTTCCACATTGCCAAGGTGCACCTTTTTGC
>NW_021873709.1:0-774 GCF_006229205.1 Suricata suricatta | reverse complement strand
TTAATCAGGCAATTAGAGAAGAAATTTAAAAATATATGGAAACCAATGAAAATGAAAATACAACAATCCAAAATCTCTGGGACACAGCAAAGGCAGTCCTAAGAGGAAAGTATATTGCAATCCAGGCCAATCTCAACAAACTAGATAAAGTGCAAATTCAAAATTTAACAGAGCACCTACTGGAACTAGAAGGGAAGCAGCAATAGCACCACAAACCCAGCAGAAGAAAAGAAATAATAAAGATCAGGGCGGAAATAAACAATAAAGAATCTAAAAGAACAATCGAACAGATCAAAGAAACCAAGAGTTGGTTTTTGAAAAAATAAACAAAGTCAATAAACCTCTAGCCAGGCTCCTTGAAAGAAAAGAGAGAGCGCCCAGATAGACAAAATCATGAATGAAAAAGGATCTATTACAACCAATCCCTTAGAAATACAAGCAATCATCAGAGATTACTATGAAAAATTATATGCCAACAAACTGGACAACCTAGAAGAAATGGACAAATTTTTAAATGTACATGCACTGCCAAAATTCAAACAAGAAGAGATAGAAAGCATGAATAGACCGATAACCAGTGAAGAAATCGAATCCATTATCAAAAATCTCCCAACGAATAAGAGCCCAGGGCCAGATGGCTTCCCAGGGGAATTCTACCAGACATTTAAAGCAGAGCTAATACCCATTCTTCTCAAACTATTCCAAAAAATAGAAATCGAAGGAAAACTTCCTAACTCATTCTACGAAGCCAGCATCACCTTGATACCCAAGTCA
>NW_021873708.1:0-774 GCF_006229205.1 Suricata suricatta | reverse complement strand
TTTTTTTTTTTTTGACCTTCAGTTTCTTCTGTTCTCTCTCTTTTGGTAAGTTAGACGTTATTTAGCCTGTCCTAAGAGTCCAGACATAAAGAATAGCAGTGAGGGGGAGTAATTGTGGGAGTATTTCTTCTACTCCATGCCCCTTCCCGGTTTTCACTCTCCTCAAGACTCACACGTGCATGCACACACACACACACACACACATACACACAACCCTCATTCTGTGACCCTTCCCTGTTTTCCTTTCAAGATTCCTCCTTTCTATTACTATGATGGGACAAGAGTGAAATGCTCATGCTTATTTTGCAAAAGCTGCAGCTGACACTTAAAATGCTGCTCTACTTGCAGAAAATTCTTCAATTTTTGTTCTTTAATTCTTTCACCAGTCTGCTTTATGTGGTTTACTCTGAGTATTGAACAAGACCTATAAAACACAGCCCTGGTCTTCAGAAGTTTTATTCTAAGAATGAAGACATAGTCAAGAAGTCTTCTATCTATGTGGTATTTTCCTCACTGTTACGGCATAAGTATATGTTTATCAGTCTCCAACATGCCATAATGTCATGTTATCATATTACCATATCTCACTCCTCTGTGTCGTGAAGTTTGAGATCAAAGCGTTAGCAATGCTGACTAAAAGGGACCTGAATAAGTTATTTTGCTTTCTGTTTTAAACAGACAATTCATTTCAGATATGGCTTAGCTCATATATAAATTCCCAACTCTGTGGCTAGCAGCACTTATCTTTTCATCTGATGAACTGTATTTTTTTTT
>NW_021873707.1:0-774 GCF_006229205.1 Suricata suricatta | reverse complement strand
TAGGTAACATAAAGTGTAGTATTGGTTTCAGGAGTAGTACCCAGAGATTCATATGACACCCAGTGTTCATCTCCAGAAATGCCTTCTCCTATGCCCATCACTCACCTAACACATCACCCCACCCACCTCTGCTCCAGCAACCCTCAGTTCTCTATATTTAAGAGTCTCTTGTAGTTTGTCTCCTTGTCTGTTTTTAACCTAATTTTGCCTTTCCTTCCCTTGTTTCATCTCTTGTGTTCTTCAACTTCTACATAATGGGTGAAATCATATGATATCTGTCTTTCTCTGACTGACTCACTTCACTTAGCAAAATACCCTCCAGTTCCATCCAGTTCCTTCCATATCGTCACAAGATTTCATTCTTTTTATTGCGAGTAATAGTCCAGTGTGTGTGTGTTTGTGTGTGTGTGTCTACACAATATATATATTGTTATATATATGACCTCATGTATATGACATCTCCTTTATTCTTTGGTTGATAGACATTTGAGCTCTTCCAATAATTTGGCTATTGTTGATAGCACTGCAGTAAATATTGGGGTGAATGCACTCGTTTAAATCAGCATTTTTGTATCCTTTGGATAAGTAAATTGTAGTGTGAATTCTGCATTACAGGGTAGTTCTATTCTCAGATTTTTGAGGAATCTACATACTGTTTTCCAAAGCATTTGCACCAGTTTGCATTCCCCTCAACAGCGCAAAAGGGTTCGCCTTTCTCTGCATCCTTGCCAAAATCTGTTGTTTCTTGAATTGTTCATTTTAGCCATTCCTTTT
>NW_021873706.1:0-774 GCF_006229205.1 Suricata suricatta | reverse complement strand
TAAGTCAGATCATCTCCTTTTTGATTAATGGAAAAATCAACTAACTTGGGACCTTAATTACATCTTTAAAAATCTTTTTCCTTTTTTCCTTAGACTATAACTTACTGATGAGAGCAAGATCCCTTACATACATAGATCCCACCTGTATTCACGAGGACTGTATTATACAGGATGTGTGTGCTGGGTGAGGGGCTCTCAGGAGCCCATCCTAGAATTACTCCTACCTCAGCATTCCTTTTAGTTGAATCAACACGAACATTTTTTGTGTATCTGTTTGTTAGGGCAAGGGGAGTTGGAGAAAAGGGAAAGACAAAAATGACTAGAACAGAGAAGTTGTTGCGACAAGGTCAGAGACTATACATACCTGGATATAGGTTCAGCAATAGTTTGACATTGATCTCAAGGGCACTGCAGTAGAAAGCCGAAGAACTAGAATTAACTTCAGCTGGGCCTCTAGACATCACATGTACATGGGCAAGGGACTTCATACTCTCGGCCTCGGTTTTCTCACCTGCACAGAAAGAATTTGGGCTGAATCAGGGATGCTGAGGTAGGAGTAATTCTAGGATGGGCTCCTGAGAGCCCCTCACCCAGCACACACATCCTGTATAATACAGTCCTCGTGAATACAGGTGGGATCTATGTATGTAAGGGATCTTGCTCTCATCAGTAAGTTATAGTCTAAGGAAAAAAGGAAAAAGATTTTTAAAGATGTAATTAAGGTCCCAAGTTAGTTGATTTTTCCATTAATCAAAAAGGAGATGATCTGACTTA
>NW_021873705.1:0-774 GCF_006229205.1 Suricata suricatta | reverse complement strand
GGTGAGGTGTGAGGTGTGGTGAGGTGCGGTATGTTGTTTGAAGTTTGGTGAGGTGTTAGGTGGTGAGTGTTGTGAGGTAATGTGTCGTGAAGTGTTGGGTGGTGTTGGGTGATGAGTTGTGATGAGGTGCGCTAAGGTGTTGTACGTCAATGTACTGTGAGACGTGGCGGGACACTGTGTGGTACTGAGGGGCCGTGTGGTGACGTGTGGTAAGGTGTTGTGTGGTATTATGTGTTGAGGGGTACAAAGCGTAGTATGTTTTTTGAGGTTTGGTGAGGTATTGTGTGGCTTTGTGAGGTGTTGTGTTGAGGTGTGAAGTGTAATATATTGTTTGAGGTGTGGTGAGGTCTGATGAGGTGAGGTGTAGTGTTGTGAGGTGTGGTAGCTTTGTGGTGAGGTGTGGTGAGGTGTGATGAGGCGTGGTGAGGTATATATGTTGTTTGAGGTGTGGTCAGATATTGTGTGTGACGTATGTTCAAGTGTGGTGAGGAACTGTGAGATGTGGTGAGGTGTTATGTGGTGTTGTAAGGTGTTATGTTCAGATGTGGTGAAGTGGAGTATGCTGTGTGAGGTGTGGTGAGGTGTGTGTGGTGGTGTGAGATGTGTGAGGCGTGGTGGAGTGTGTGGTGAGGCGTGGCGAGGTACTGTGCGTTGAGGTGTTGTGTCGTATTGTGAGATGAGTGAGGTGTGGTGAGGTGCTGTGTGGTGAGGGGCTACGTAGGTATTGTGAGGTGTTGTGTTGAGGTGTGGTGAAGGGGAGTATGTTGTGTGAGG
>NW_021873704.1:0-774 GCF_006229205.1 Suricata suricatta | reverse complement strand
TTTGATTTACCCATTTGTTTACTTTTGCTTTGCCACCTTTGCTTTTGGTGTTAGATCCAAAAACTCATCGGCAAGACCAATGTCAATAAGTTTACTTCCTATGTTTTCTTTTAGAAGTTTTATGGGTTCAGATCTTCTGTTCATCAAGTCTTTAGTTCATTTTAAGTTGATTTTTGTGCATGATGCAAGGTAGGGGTTTAGTTTCATTAATATTTGCATGTGACTGTCTAGATTGCCCAGCACCATTTACTGAAGAAATTATTCTTTCCCCAGGCATATTCTTTTGGCACCTTTGTCATAAATTATTTGACCATAAATGTGTGGGCTTATTTCTGGGCTCTCTATTCTGTTCCATTGAGTTATGTGTCTGTTTTTGTGTCAGTATCCTTGTGTTTTGGTTACTCCTAGCTTTGTAATATTGTTTTAAATCAGGAAGTGTGATGGCTCCAACTTTGTCTTCTCAAGATTGCTTTGGTTATTTGGGGTCTTTTGTGCTTCTATACAAATTTTAGGATTGTTTATTCTACTTCTGGGGAAAATGCCATTAGAATTTTGATAAGGATTGCATTGACTCTGTAGATTTGCTTGGGTGATATGGACATTTTAACAATATTAATTCTAATCCTTGAGCATGGAATGTCTTTCCATTTATGTATATCATCTCCAGTCTCTTTCATCAGTGCCTTATAGATTTTAATGTACAGATTTTTCACCTCTGTGGTTAAATTTATTTCTAGGTATTTCATTCTTTTAAAAAAATTTTAATGTTTATTT
>NW_021873703.1:0-1596 GCF_006229205.1 Suricata suricatta | reverse complement strand
ACAGGTCCTATGAAACAGAGCCAGAGAGGGCTCTGTAGATAAAGGTTGATGAGAACAGAAACTAGAAAAATAGAATTGACATCATTAACCCAATATTCCAGCAACGTAAGATCCCACCCCAGGGCCTTTGCACTGGCTATTCCTTCTGCCAGAGCACACACTCTGTTATCTGTATTACACCTCCTTCAGGTCTTTGCTTAAAAGTCACTTTCTCAGTGAAGCCTTCCCTGGCTATCCTACTCAAAATGGAACTCTTTCTGCTTTACTTCCCATTTACTTTGCATTGCCTATCCTTATTACCAGTCTCTCTTTTCCTTCCTAGCCCTCATCACTAACTGTTATGCTGTGTCTTTTAATTTTATTGGCTTATCTCTTTCCACCACTAGAAAATAAATACCATGAGGGAAGTGACTTTGTTTTATACACTACTATATTCTCAGGGCCTATAAGAGCTAGAATAGTATCTGGTGCAGAGTTGATGCTCAGTACATGTATGGAAGGAAGGAAGGAAGGGAGCAGGGGAGGGAGAAGGGGAAGACAGGGTGGATGCATGCATGCATGGCTGCATGGATTGTCCTAGGGACTCACCCCTGCCCCACTTAACCCTCTCCTGGAGTCCATGAGATAGACTCTATCATATGCGTCTTCTAATACAACTCAAAGAGTTGAAGTGACATCCCCAAGGTCATTCAACCAGTCAGTGTTGGAGCCAGGAAATGACATTTGGGGCCTATCTGATGATATTCTGTCTAATGTATTCCCTACTTCCTGTAAAATCAAGTAGGAGTGGGCGTTATTAGATCTAGTTTTTGGCTATTTTTGTTCTACATTTGTATGTGAGGAGGAAGCTGGCTTCCTGAGTGCAGTAAGATACTGGGGGCCATTTGGGGGAACTCTGACACCCTCAAATAGGCTATAAGCGTCATCTGAGTTCCTGAGGCCACCACTCACAAGTGTGTGTCTGCTGATGAGCCTTCAAAATGAACTCACATGAAGATACAGTGAAAGAGAGTGACTTCTCAGAGTTAGAGCGGTCTAGAGCATTCTGCAAAATCTCCCCAGTTCCCTGTGATCCCCAGTTGTCCCAGCTTTTTGAACCAATGGTGCATTTTTACTTAGGATCCTGTAAACAACTAGCAATTTTTGCTGGTCAAAAACCGTTGAGTAGCGACAATTTCATATCATTCAACCTATCATTTCACCCTCACAACCACCCATCAATTAGAGACTATCATTATTCCTGTTCTGCACAAGAAGAAACTGACATTCTGAAAAGTAAAGTAACTTGCTGACATCATGCATGAGTTAAGTGGCTCAGCCCAGCTCCCTGCTCAGGCCATGTGGGGCTCCAATGCCAGTGTCCCCACCATTATGCTTTCCACCTGAAAGGGTGTCTCTCAAGATTCATGGGTGTGTCAATTATCTTCACGGACTTCAGGCTTTCCTGGGATACTCAACCTGGGAAGGCGGCAGCAGTGGCCAAGGGAGATGGAGATGGGGAGAGACTTCTGCCTTGTTTCCTTTGTCCAGAGTCCCTTTTCATGGGCAGATATCCTTGGGGTTGATGCCTACCTGTCACCACTCAATGGCCCTATC
>NW_021873702.1:0-774 GCF_006229205.1 Suricata suricatta | reverse complement strand
AGGGAGAAGAATGGCAACGGGCGCCCCAAGTCCCCCTCAGACCATGCGTTCCAGCCACTCTCTGGAGTCCAACCTTCTTGTGTCTTGGGTGGATCTAATTGTTTCTGTTTTCCAAGTTCTGCCCGGTTTCTAAGTCCTCTCCCGCACACTCAGTATTGCCGCCACAGTTAAAATCATCTGCAGGTGGGCAGCTTTCTGGTCGGGGCGGATGGGGAGTTTGTGAAGTCAGAGTTCTCCCCTGGCTCCGCCTGCAGTCGGTGAGCTGCCGGTCCGACTGATCGCCCCGCTGAAGGGACAGATCTCTCTCAGCGCTCAGCGGCCCTCAGTCCCAGGCTGAATCTCTCCTCTGCAGGGATTGCGCTGTGAGTGATTCAGTCTCTACTTCTCCTCCCCTGGTCTCTCTCCTGCCGTGCCGGGCGGTACCGCGCATGGCTGTGAAGGGCCGGGCGCCTCTGGATACCCGGCGCCCCGCGTGAGCGGCTGTCGGGGGATCTGTGGGCCTCCGGGCTCTCTCGGCTGCCCGCACTGTGCGGCTCCCCGCTGACCTGTCCGCCTCGGGGCTCCCGGCCTCCGCGCGGGCTAGGAGCAGTGCTGGGAGCAGTGCCCCTGGGGACACGCGGTTTCAGCGGGCCCAGCGCCAAGCCTCTGGGCGCTCGGCGCTTTGTCTCTGGAGCCGGCGCTCCCTCCCCGAAAGTCTCTGGTCCCTGTTCGCACTCACTGACTCAGGCAACCGTGAGACTGCTGTCCATAAGGGGTCTGTTCGCACACCTCCGT
>NW_021873701.1:0-774 GCF_006229205.1 Suricata suricatta | reverse complement strand
TAAAATCCCTTTCTGTGAAGATAAAAGAAGTAAAACTAGTCAGGATGGAATTTTTTAAATGCTATAACTGAGTTGCAATCTTGAACAGGTGCCACGACAGCAAGGATGGATGAGGCAGACCAGCAAATCAGCAATAGAGAGGGCAAACTAATGGAGAAAAATGAAGCAGAAAAAAAGAGGGAGACTAAGGCAAAAAAGCACAATTTAAGATTTAGAGAAATCAGTGACTTGTTAAAAAGGAACAACAGAGGGCAAGATGGCAGAGAAGTAGGGAGCTCTGTAATCTCTGCCCACCTGCAACTATCAAACTGAAAAGAATTAAAGCCACAATACCCTGATCTCCAAGAACAGGAGTTGCAAGCACAGACTCCTTTCTGATAACAGCCTCATGGATGCCGAAGAGAATGAGAACTGGCACAGGAAGCTCTGAGGGGAGGGAGAAACGGCCCAAAGCAGAGCCGAGGAGAGAGTACCCAGAAATTTGGTGCAGGGCCGCAGAGGGCCATGTGTCCAGAGGTGGCAAAGGACCATGCAGAGCGGCGCACAGAACAGCCCTGTGGAGCAGCGGGCAGAACGGCATTGTAGCACAATGGAGAGCAGAGGGGAAGAGGAGAGACTGAAAACGTTCATAGAGTGATCTCTGAAAAGGGGAGACCTTGAGCTGGGAAGCAGAGACCCAAACATCTCATATATAGCTGCTGGGCTCGGGGAGAGAAATTCATCCCCCTCAGCAGACCTGTTCTCCCTTGGGCTCTGCAACTCACCGACTCCAGG
>NW_021873700.1:0-775 GCF_006229205.1 Suricata suricatta | reverse complement strand
TAGGCTTAGGCTCTATGCCCATATAGGCTTAGATGATGCCATTCGTGTGCTGTATACAAAACTGTGCCCTTTTGATTTGTTCACTTTTCTGTAATGTTAATGCTAACCTACTGCAAAATTCAGCAACCAGAAACAAGACAAACCCTGAGATTTGACCATTTTATCTGGCACTTTAGTACTTGATGATAGTTCCTTTTTTAACACTTCTTAGTAATGCACCAAACCCTTTTTACATACATTCAGATTATTAAAATATGAGGCAATGCTTGTCACAAGTTGTGTTCATTAACATCCAGCCAATCAGTGAATCTCAAAGACCGTGCCTTTAAATGGGTTCATTTAAATGAATTCATACACACACACACACACACACACACACACACACACACACACACACATACATAGAGTCTTTAAATTGTGTAGGTTTACTCTGTGACTTTACTGACAGTATATAGGGCAAACTACTCAGAGTGTAGTCCAGTTAGAATGGACTTAGCATTTCCGTTGTATGGTGTGGTGTGAGATGGCTGGCTTCAAGCACAGCCTGCTCCTGGGTCTCTTCGACAAAACGGTCTTAGATGGAACCTACATAACCAAAAGTAGCATTCAGAATTTCTAGACACTATCAGAGAGGACGGACACTGAATATGCTCATGGGCAAAAAACTTAGTCTAAACGCTGTTATCTTATTCTGTCCTGGAGAGGCACACCTGAGACACCTGTAGGAGCTCAAATGAGAAACAGAATTGTTGTTACCCAAAGCCCACCTTCCTTT
>NW_021873699.1:0-775 GCF_006229205.1 Suricata suricatta | reverse complement strand
CCCTGGGCCGTCGTGGGCGCCGCCGCCGCCGCCCGCCGCGCCCGCACCACCCGCGCCGGCCATGAGCGCGAGCGAGGGCGACGAAATATGGTCCAGCAGGTCGCCAGGCTCGAGTGCCTGATGGTGGTGGTGGTGGTGGTGGTGGTGCGCCAGCGGCACGGTGGACGTGGACGTGCATGGCACGCTGTTCATCGTGTGGTACGTGGCGTCTGGCTTGAATGGGTGGCTCTTGCCCTGGGACACGGCGATGTCCACGGCCGCCAGCGCCTCTGCCCGCGCCAGCAGCGTTTCGTCTAGGCTGGCGAAGAGGTTGCTCTGCAGCTGCAGGCGACACAAACCAAACCAAAACAAAACACACACACACACACACACACACACACACACACACACCACCAACAACAACAACAAAACAAAACAACAACCAAAAAAAGCAGAAACACAAAACAAGACCACACACAAGCCGGAAAGCACGAGCAAAGGGCAAAGCAAACACAAAGCAACCAAAATAACAATAACGGGGGTGGGGATAGTGGAGAACAGGAAAGACGGAATGGGGGGCACATTGGGGACAAGACAGGGGGGATGGATGAGTAGGGACGTGAGTGTAGGGAGGGGAAAAGATGCAGGGGAAAGGGGAACACAAGAACACATTCCGGGAGCCGGCGTGGGAGACCAAAAAGGAGGGGGAAAAGAAGAAGAAATGGAGATGTAACTCGCAGCTGGGGACCCGTGTCACGCACCCGAACACGCACAGAGACTGCCTTTCCGAGGCGTG
>NW_021873698.1:0-775 GCF_006229205.1 Suricata suricatta | reverse complement strand
CTAATGGAGAACCAGGGGGAGCGGAGGAGGGAGAGAGAGTTGGGGAGAGAGAGGGATGCAAAACTTGAGAGACTTTTGAATGCTGAGAATGAACTGAGGGTTGAGGGGGAAGGGGGAAGGGGGAAAAGAGGTGGTGGTGATGGTGGAGGGCACTTAAGGGGAAGAGCACTGGATGTTGTATGGAAAACAATTTGACAATAAAATATTATGGAAAAAAAAAGAAAAAAAAAGAAAGGAATAATGACTTTAAGAGGTATTTGACTGGAAAAAAAAAAACCTCATTATTTACTAGTACAACATATAAATTAATCTTTTAGTGTATATTTTTACCTGGCTATCTGTATATGTTTTAAGGAAATTCTCCTTTAAGAATCTGTTTTACTTTAGGATAAAATAAAAGTATGGACTTTTATTTATTTAAAAAAAACAAAAAAACAAATGTAGTTCATACTTTTTAAATTGAAAAAGAGAAAGAAGGTTTTGCCATCCATCAGATTTACACTATGACTTTCTCTTTCATTTATGTTTCTTTTTCTTCTTTTACAATAGTAATATGTTTGCCAGCTTTACTAGATTGAATCTTGACATCATTTCTTCACCTCCTTAGTCTCCACTTTATCAGTCTTTTGTCATGTGTTCTTTTGTATATTGTAAAAAACTTTTAAATGTCTGAAATGATTGAAAAGTTCTCTATACAATCAATCAATTTATCTAGGTATCCCTTCTTTTTCTCATAGCCGTCATTTGAGATAATGCAGCAAGAATTACATATTAG
>NW_021873697.1:0-775 GCF_006229205.1 Suricata suricatta | reverse complement strand
TCTGTGATCCTCCCTGCCCTCTTGGGCTCTATCTCCCTACTCAAAAATATTTAATTCAACAAGGAGAACTTCCCACTGAAGTTCCAATGGACACTTAATAAACTTTGAGTCCTTTAGACTGATTGCATTCCACCAACTTAATAAAAATAATAAGCCTTCTAGCCAGCAGAGAACACTTCTTCAGGAAGGCCTTTGCCAGCTAACCATAAACAATCTTTGGTTGAAGCTGGGCTCCAGTCTCTTGACAGTGAAATGAAGAGTTTGGAAAATTCTTTTCTAAGATCTCTTCCCTCAGTGGTCACATTTGTGCTATAGAGAGTCTACCCTCAACCCCTTCTTACCCCACCTTCCAGGACATGCAATAGCACACCTGCTTCAGGTGACAGAGGTGGGCACATGGCCCAGGTTAGGACAATCACATTACCCCAGTCCCTGGCTATATGAGAAGTCCAAGGAGAGGCCATCTGACCAATTCCAAAGTCTTTCTGTGAAATTTTTCTAGTAGAAGCTGAAAGAGAGAGATACTTTGTTTCCTCACTGGTTTCCAAGCTGTTAGAATATGGCCCTGGCAGTCACCAGTAGCCATGATCTGTTCCACAAGCGAAAAGTCATTTGACAACAGAAGAAAAGTAGACCAACAAGCAGGGATGAGAGACAGGCAGAACTAAACTGATGGTTTTCATTTTATTTATTGATAGAAATGACTTCTATTTCTTTCTTCAGTTCCATAAGCTACTCATAGTGTTGAGAAATGCAGTCTCATGCATGTCATTTA
>NW_021873696.1:0-775 GCF_006229205.1 Suricata suricatta | reverse complement strand
AAAAAAAAGGAAAAAAAAATAAAAAAGCAGCTCTCCCTTGTGGAGAGCCGTGGTTCGATGTAGGTAGGTCCCGGGTTTCAGGGGCTGCTCTCTGAGGTCCCGCCTTAGTGGTTGAGGGGAGAAGAATGGCAGCGCCCCAAGCCCCTCTCAGACCATGCGTTGCTAGCCACTCTCTTGAGCTCAACTTCCCCTTGCCACGGACAGGTCAGATTGCTTTGGTTTTCTAAGTTCTGCCAGGTTTCTAAACCCTAGTCCACGCACTTTAATGCTGCCGCCACAGTTAAAATGTCCTCCCGCAGGCAGGCGGCTTTCTGGCCGGGATTGAGTAGGGGGACTGGGGAGCCAGCTTTTCCCTGCTCCACCTGAAGCCCGCGAGCTGCGGAGCCCAAGGGAGAAAAAGCCCGCTAGGGGACGGATTTCCCTCCCCACGCCCAGCGGCTACACATGGGATGTTTGTGTCTCTCCTTCCTGGTATGAGGTCTCCCGTCTCCAGAGATCACTCTATGAGCATTTACAGTCTCTCCTTCTCTTCCCCTCGGCTCTCTGCCACTCTACATGGCTGTCCTGTGCACTGCCCTACATGGTCGTCCCACGTGCCACCCTACACTGTGCTGTGCCATCTCTGGACACACGTCTCTCTGTGGGCCTGGTGCCAAGTTTCTGGGCGCTCTCTCTCCCGGCTCCACTTTGGGCCGGTGCTTCCTACTCCAGAGCCTCCAGTCCCAGTTGGCATTCACTAGGCATCCATGGGGGTGTTATCAATAAGGAGTCTGTG
>NW_021873695.1:0-775 GCF_006229205.1 Suricata suricatta | reverse complement strand
GAGGTCATCTAAATGAGCCGGTGCAATCTCCAATGGCTGGTTAATTCTTGATATAATTGAGTAATCTCAAATCCTGTTTATAATGCACTGTTCTGGCTGTAATTATTCTCCCAACTCTATCTAAATCTACTGGGTTTTGGGGGGAAACAACCAACAAAATACTTGACTATTTTTTGTGTGTGGAAAATTGAGAGCACAAAAAGAAATACTTCAGTCAAATAAGACCTAGTGTTCCAGCTACAACTCTACTCTTTGACATGGAGTCAATTCTGAGATGCTATTCAAGCAATAGGACAAAACTTCCTCCTCAGAGAAGAGTGAGACTTGAAACCAGAAAGGATTATATCACTGAGCATCTTTAGATCATTTCATTTTTATACATTTTATGATGTTTTTGAAAGAGCAGAGTTATAATTTAATGATTTTTTTGAACCACTTGGTGTTTAGATATTTGGTAACGTTCCCTACCTTCTGGAGATTCACTGTTGTCTTAGGAAAATGACATGAAACTACCATCTAAAATAAGATATATTCAGATCTACTGAAGCTTGAAAAGAAAATCAAATTTGTAAGAAATGGCAGGGATTTTAACATCTAAATATTGATTATATTATATATATACATATATGCATATATATATATATATTTTTTTTTTTAGTCAGGGAGAGGGTGCAAATAGGGGGGAGGAGCAGAGAGAGAGAGAATCTCAAGCATGAAGCCTGATGAGGTGCTCTATCCCACAACCATGAAATCATGACCTGAGCCAAAATCAAGA
>NW_021873694.1:0-775 GCF_006229205.1 Suricata suricatta | reverse complement strand
AAGCCTGTTTTCTTCTATTATAGCCTTTGACTTTAAATGCTTTTTACCATAGTCTTGCCAGTCATGCTCACTATATAGTGGGAAAAGCATGTCTTGAAAAAATATAATTGTAACTTGTGGGAAGCAGAACAATTGTCAAAGATTATTGTGATAAGTATTACAGACATCTGAGAAAATTAGCTAAATTTAGCATAAAAGAATAAATTAGAAAAAACATCTGCGATACAGTTAGATTACAGATCTTCCCCGCACTTCAGTACATTTACGAAATTTCATGTAAAAATTATCTTGGGGGAAATTTTCATTGACCTAGTAAATACCTTTTAATTATTGTTCTATGGATGTATTTGAATGCGATAGAGGTATAGAACAAAGCACACTTGATACATGGAAAGATATGTTTTCTCCATTATTAATACATTCAACCTGATTCAAGTAAATGAAGGATAATTGTCAGGCAAAGAAACAATAATCCTTTTTAGTTAATATAGATCTTAGTCTGCATCAGTAAAATTGTTTCATTTAATTTATTTATAAATCACAGGCTAGGTAGAGGAATAGTGATTTATGCATATAATCTCTCACTCCTGAGGATCAATGGAAAGAAAAGGTATATAATGATTCAGTTACTAAACACGTTCTGTGACCTTACAGGTTTAAAAATTCTGGCCAGGTACTGCAAAGTCTTTAATACTAGTGCTTATAGATGATTGCTTTGTAACAAATATCTAGGATCCTTGGAGTTTCAGTAAGAGTCTAATAAGAAGTGAAGTCA
>NW_021873693.1:0-775 GCF_006229205.1 Suricata suricatta | reverse complement strand
CCCCCCGGGGGCCCCAGCAGATAGCCTGTTAAAATAACGAGCAGTGCGTGCGTGAGCAGTAGCTAGAAAACGGGAGGACACTTGTCCGAGTGCATGAGGCTCTCTGAGGTTTCCAGGTTGGTGAGGCCTTGTCAGCAGGCGCAGGTGGGGGGAGGAGGGGGCGCGGCCTGGGTCCCCGAGCTGGGGCCTGGGAGCAGGGAAGGGGCCGTGGTGGTCAAGTCCTGCTCTGTCCCTTTATTCGTCTTCACGGTGAGCATGGGAAGTAGGGCACTCGGAGAGGGATGTAGATGCGCTTCACGTGGCAGCGAACCGTCGCGACGAGAGGCCTGCGTACAGGCTCCCGTTCCGGGCACGTCGTCACGGGGCCCGGATTTCATCTCCCCCATCATCCCTTTTCCCATCATCCCCTCCCCCATCAACCCTCAGTTTGTTCTCAGTATTTGAGTCTCTTATGGTTTGCCCCCCTCTTTCTCCTTAACTATTTTTTCCCCTTCCCTTCCCCATGGTCCTCTGTTAAGTTTCTCCTGTTCCATATATGGGCGAAAACATAACTCCCCATATACATTCAAAAGGTAATTTAATTTATCGGCAACTCTGGCTAATTGTAGGGGCACCTGGGTGGCTCAGTGGGTTGAGCATCCAACTTTGGCTCAGGTCATGATCTCACAGTCTGCGGGTTCGAGCCCCATGTCGGGCTCTGTGCTGACAGCTCAGAGCCTGGAGCTGCTTCGGATTCTGTGTCTCCCTCTCTCTCTTCCCCTCCCCCACTCATGCT
>NW_021873692.1:0-1596 GCF_006229205.1 Suricata suricatta | reverse complement strand
CTGAAAATCATCAGCACGGACGTTCGAAAAACACAAGGGAAGTAACCGACGTGCAACACCTTCAACCTGTCTTCAGGGGACGGGCCGGTCGCAGCTGGCTGACTCCGGAGGTCCCCTGGCTCGCACACTGACGTCTGAGTGACACCCAGCAGGTACCGTGGGGAGCCGCCAGCACCCCGCTTCTGCGGACCTCCGCGGCCCTGCTCTCCCGCCCCCAGACAGGACAGCAGGCGTGACGGTGCTGCCGGGGGCCGCGGTCCCGGCTGTGACGTCAGGGCAGGTGTGTGCGGGGCCTCAGAGACCCCGCGCACCTGCGCCTTTCGTCCATCGCGCTGGTCTCCTTTCCTTGCGGGGAACCGACCGGAACTGGGTGGGTCACTAAGGCACGAGTCCTGCGAGAGAAGTTGGCAACGTGCGATCCAGAGTTCCAGACTTGCCTCTCCAGCTGAAAATCCCGTGACAGGGCTCTCTCCACACACAGGCTGCACTCGGGCTCTGTGCAAGTGGGTGCTCCAGTCAGATCCGAAGAGCTCCGAGTGCGGACTTCTCATTACAGTCCGTGAATATGGTTCAAGGGTCTTCGAAGCCTGAGGAGAAAGAAAAGAGAGTCCCTTTAGTTTTGGGCAAACAAAATTGTACATGACCTTCTATTCCTTAGAAAAGCTTGCTTTCCGAATGGCGGGTTAGCTGAGTTGGATAGAACGTGGTGCTAATAGCGCTAAGGTCGCGGGTTTGATCCCCGTATGGACCATATACGGAGGCATTTTGGCCTACGCTTTTCGGACTCCACATAGCCACTCATCAGAATCAAAAGTCGAGACCTTCTTCTTCTCAAGAAGGCTATGTATTTTCGCTTCGCTTTGCTCGTTTTTAATTAAAAGTAACTAGACTCACTAGGGTTTCCTAAAGCAACTTGAGGGAGTGGGGTGCGAGTGAGGCGGTTGTTTTAGGAAAGGGAGAATCAAGGACAGTTATAGACATGTGCCTGCTCAGTTTTTAGTGACCCTTCAGGAGACGGTATTATTTGGGCGCGCCAGAGAAGCTGCAATAGAGAAAAGGAGGCGGGGGCAGCTTGGCCAGTGACTCAGTTGGCTGGAGCCCCGACACTGGGCTTTGCTGCGGTCGGGTCTGTGCTTGCTTCTTCCTTTTCCCCGACGACCTGCAAGGACCCCGCGCGGCGTGCGGCGCTGGGCGGTCTCCGGCCTCGGTGCACATGGGGGCGCCCCGCGAGGCTGCGCACCCGCTTTCTCGGCTTTGGGCCCCGCAGACTGAGGCGCACGCGCCGACCGCAATTCACCTGCGAGGCACAGCGAGGGGACGAGCTACACATTCAGAAACCAGTCCACGTCTGAGGATGATCTTCTGGGTTGGTTTGAAGATCCTCCAGCCTCTGTGCTGGGCCTCGACGCACAGGGAGGAGGCAGGGCTGTTGAGAGCCCCCCCACCCCCACCCCCACCCCCACCCCCACCCCTTGTGCGCCGCCATCTCCTAGTTCTTCCTCATCTGCTCCTTCTCTCTCTTTTTTTTTTTAGGATCAAGTCACTTCATGATCCATCTAGTTTTTTTTTATTTTTTTAATGTTTTATTTATTTTTT
>NW_021873691.1:0-775 GCF_006229205.1 Suricata suricatta | reverse complement strand
GTCTCAATGAGTAAGGGAGAAATCTGAGAATCTCCCAAAATAATGATAAAGTTGTCTTACCCTTCCAGCTGGGATCTTTTCGGATCTCCTTTAAGGAAGCGTTTTTGAAGGTAAACTCAGTTTTCATTCCAAACTATCTTCCTTTCGATGTTTTTCTTAAAAGATAGTTTGGGTGGTTTCCAAATTCCAAACGGACAGCACGTTTCTCTGAGCACTGCTTTCTCGCCTTTTTCCCCAACCTTCATGGTGCTGTTGAGTTGAAAGTTGTCAGAATAATTGCTGTTCTTGGCAGATCTGCCCTTGATTTCTGGCTACATTTGAGATTTTCCTTTAAGCTCTGTGGTTCCAGAGTTTCCTTTTGTTTATCCTGTGTAGGATTCAATGAGATACTGTAGGAGCAAGGTCCGGTATTTCTCAACAATGGTGGAGATGTCTCAGAGTTATCTCAAATAGTATCTCTTCCTCATTTTGTCCATTATTTACATCTGTCCTACGACTCTCTCTTCCTTTGACTGTATCTTCCACATCCTTCTTAAGAATAAGTGCACCATGGGGGCCCTGGGTGGCGTGGTCAGTTGAGCATCCAACTTTGGCTCAGGTCATGATCTCACAGTTCATGAATTTGAGTCCTGCATCAGGCTGTCTGCTGTCAGCCCAGAGCCTGCTTCAGATCCTCTGTCTCCCTCTCTGTCTGCCCCTCTCTGTGTTTGCATTCTGGCGTCTGACGTCTGCAGGTCTGTTTCTATTGTCTATTATTTCTACCTGTTTCCGCTCC
>NW_021873690.1:0-775 GCF_006229205.1 Suricata suricatta | reverse complement strand
AAAAATTTAATTATAAAATAAAATCATTTCTTGAGAAATCTGGTGACTTGAATTCTTACTGTACATATAAAGAAGTATATAAGTATTGAAAAGTAAAGTAACCAATCAAGTATCAATCAGCACAGTAACTCAAATTCATTCAAATGATCTCATATCAATAGATTTCATAAGTGGGGGGAACGCTCCAAGCTGCATATAAATAATCAGTCTCTATACTTGGAGCCCTACTGTGAAGTTAAAAAAGCAAACATTGCAATTTACGTACAGCAGTCTTAGCACACCAGTCAACCTTGTCAACATGGAATGCTTGTTCTCTAATTCTAGCTATGTCAAAAAAAGGCATCGCAAATATAATACATCCAAGACAGCACTCTTGACTTCACCCCACCCCAGCCACCCCCAAACCTTCCTTCTCCAGTGTCATCTACTGCAATAAACGGAACCACCATTTGGACTCAGACTCCAAACCTGGCACCTAATCTGTTAATAAGTCCTCTTGTTTTCCTTCAAATTCCATTTGGAATCTGACTCCTTCTCACTACCTCCCACTCCCACCCGAGCCTAAGCAACAACATCCCAGACAGCTCAGAGAAGCTCCTAATTTTTTTCTGCTTCCACTCACTCTTGCCTCCCTAGAGTTATTTCCCACACTGCAGCCAGAGTAATCTTTGAAATCACAAATCAGATCATGCCACACCCTCATGTGAAACTTGTAACGGCATTCCATCATCCTCAGTAACAGCAAGACTTCTTACCTTAGCTACCAAGCTCTACA
>NW_021873689.1:0-775 GCF_006229205.1 Suricata suricatta | reverse complement strand
GAACTCCCCCTTGATTCTCACGCCGTGTCACAGTGGGGCCCCTGCTGTCCCACCTGCTCAGGAAGGCCGAGACTTGCGCCAGAGGCAGCCGCTGGGCCTGCAGCGGAGCAGGAATGGCGGCAGGTTCTTCTGGCCGATGGCCGCGGCTCCGTGTCCTCCCACAGTCTGGGCTGGCCTCGGTCACCTGCTTGGCCACGTGTGGTAGAACTGACATTTGGGGAGAGAGACGAGGTCACAGGAGGCCGTCTGCCCCCAAGGGGGTGTCTCCTCTTGCAACGTACTCACGGGACCCCTGGGCGGTCCGGCGCACGGTCTCACTGCGCAGGGGCTGCTGTGCGGGAGCGCCGGGTGCAGGGTGCTTCCCACCGCCATCGCCACGTACCCGCCGTGTGAGGGGAGCTCTGCAGACCACTGAGTCCCACCGAGTCACCTTCAGTGACCTCGGTGGAGCAGAAGAACCACCCAGCTGAGTCCTGTCCAAATTCCTGACCCACAAAATCGTGAGATGCAATTGGAAGCGGATGTTTGAAGACACCAAGTTGTGGGACAGTTTGGCGCATGGATAGAGAACCGACTGTCACACTGACCAGCTTGGGAGGAAGTGCGGCCTCAGACCCCGCCCACCTGTGCCCAAAGCCTGCTCCCTGGGCGCCTCATGGGTGAGACATAGGAAGGAACCCCTCTCATTCCTGGTGCCTTTGGTACTGAAGGGCTGTTCTGGGCAGCCGCTTGGCTTTGCAGGAGTGCGAGGAGCTGTGTTCCTGCCGGTGCCCCC
>NW_021873688.1:0-775 GCF_006229205.1 Suricata suricatta | reverse complement strand
CTCCGAGCTGTCAGCACAGAGCCCGACACAGGGCTTGAACCCATGAACCGTGAGATCATGACCTGAATTGAAGTTTGACGCATAACTGACTGAGCTGCCCAGGGGCCCCTGAACACTTTTTTAAGAAGTTTATTAGTTTTGAGAGAGAGAGCTTGCGCACGGGCAGGGGAGGGGCAGAGAGATTGAGAGAGGATCCAATGCAGGCTCCGCGCAGACACACAGGATGCAGGGCTGGATCTCAGGAACCACGAGATCATGAGCTGAGCCGAAATCAAGAGTCCGACGCTTCACCCAGATGCACCTAATCCAGTACTTTCCACAGGAGACCTGGACTCCTTTATGATATTGCCGAAGTGTTCTCTCGTGTCTCAGACTCCCTTCCAAAGGCAGGCAGTTTCCACCCCATCGTGTGGCTCACAGGGTGCAGGGACCAAGTTACAGGCAGAAGTGGGGACCTAGGTATTATGGGCTCCGGACTGGCTTTGCGATTCGGGAATCTCAGGAGAGTTCCCGAGAGAGAATCCTTGAACTTCTGGGAATTGAAGATGTACAGGGAAAGACGGGACCGTGTCGACCTCTCTCTGCTTCCTTTTCTCACCCCTGATTTGTTTCCATCACACGTTCTAGAAGCCTGGATTTCGGCGCAGAGCAGGCTGATCCTGGGGGATGGAAATCGGCTTATTTTGCACGACATTGATTTCCTGGTTGCTCGTCACATAGTCACATGTAGTCTTTTTATTTTTATTTATTTACTTTAAAATGTTTTATTTTTTAC
>NW_021873687.1:0-775 GCF_006229205.1 Suricata suricatta | reverse complement strand
TGCCCTGCATCTTAAACTTCTCTTATGCCAAGCCTCTGGAGTGATTTTCAAACTTATTGCATCTGGCCTAAGTGCTTTTCCCCAGAGCTGCCCACTGGGTGCTCCAACACTATAGGCTGGAGTCTGTCACTTCCCCGGTTTCCTTGCTCCTGGCCACTGCCCTCTTCTCCATCTTCCCCACCCTGACTTCTCTCAGGGTGAGTCCACAAAGGAAGCCCTCTCCCTGCTGTTCCTTCCTTCTGCCTGAGGCACAACTCACCGTCACAGGTCATGGCTGTGCAGACCCAGTTTCCGCAGGCACAGACACAGCGGTTACAGTCCACTTCAGTCTCCGCTCCGTCTGCGTATGTCTCATCCTCCAGGGCACACTCTATTGGGACCAGAAATAAGGGGCGACAGTTTAGGGTGAGAGTGGAACAGGACATCTTGGCTATCATCTGTGCGCCTTACCCTTTCCCCAAGCAAGACCTGCTTCTGCTTATCCTTCAGAGGTACCAGATCTGAGTAAATGATGCCATTGATCCAAAGATTGTTGGACCCTAACCTCAGCATGGAGATGATGGGCTGGGGCCCAGTATAGAATCATGGAAGGAAATTTTCTTAGCAAGCTCTGGAATGTTCCACCAATTCTATCTTCCCCCTCCACCGCACCTCCACCCCCGGCCCCCCTAAATGCCCTCATTCCCTACAACTCCACATTATTTCTTAGGTTCAGCATACTCTTCTCTGGAGGATTGAAGGTCGGGTTGAGGCACTTGAGGAACTCTTGGAAGCT
>NW_021873686.1:0-775 GCF_006229205.1 Suricata suricatta | reverse complement strand
AGGTAACAGAGTAACCCTTATCACTTACTGCTTCCAGGAAATACTCAATTTATCAGGTTAGTTACTTAGAGCAATTGGTTTGCTGAAAAGCAGTGTAGAAAGTTAATTTTTAGTGCTCACTTCAGCAGCACATAAACTAGAAAGTTAATTTTTAGTGGGAAAAATCTGTGATAAGACTGGCTCAACTTTATTATGTGAGCGGGAAAGCCCGACAGTTATTTGTGGGGCTGGCTAAGGGTAAGAAAAAGATGGATTAAGGGGTCTGGGTGTGTGTGTACATGGACACAGATATTACAGATTTCTTCAAACTAAATTCTCTGTTGGGCTCAATAAACAATATCACATCATATGCTCTTTAAAGAACCACAGCACGATTTAGTTTTTTAGGCTCACTATTAGGGAAATATATATTTTCCCAAAGTAACTGGTTTATTCTTCTCTTGTGGTCACTATGACTACTTCCTGAGGTTCTATTTCCCTTTTTTCCCGTTTGCTATAAAGCTTATTGCCAAATATTTGGCCTACCACTCTCAGTGATGAAATGATGGGCTATTGGCAAAGTTTCCCCTTAGCTTCATATTGTTTTACTACCATTGTTTCCCCTTTGGCCTTTTGTCCTCCTTGGCCTGCATTTAAATTGATGCTGTATATCACCTTAGATTCTTAGTGCGCCTTGTTGTATCAATATTCATTTCCAAAGATTGACTATGTCACCGCAACGAAAAAGGTGTCTGCTTCAAAAACCATGCTTTGGTTTTTAATATGGAAAAAGACA
>NW_021873685.1:0-775 GCF_006229205.1 Suricata suricatta | reverse complement strand
ATTAAATTCATATTCTATATATTCTTATATTATAAAATTTTGAGAATGCAGGAAACTATAAAGTACATGAAGCATTAGCCCAAGACTAACTTTGAAATGGTATTTTAGAATCATCAAAAATCTTTCTGCACATTACCAAATGATTTGCTTTTTCTTCCATATCTGCGCTACATTGTCACTTACCTCCAAGAGGCATAGAGTTATATTCCACTTCTCCATTAAAATGGTCTGGTTTATTCAGTTTCAATCTCTTCCTGATAGTCTGCTGGGTGTAGTACTTTGCTTTTCCAGCTCAAGTGTCAATGCAATCTTTTCAATAGCCAGAATCTCTGCCCTTTCCTGAAAATTTTCTGTTGGCCTTTGCTGCTCATTAAACTTGACATAGGCATTGAAATTTGCCAGGCTGATGGAGTACTCACTTGCTTATTTGAGAAAAGTACTTCCCTACTGTCACTGTCCCTTTTGAAAAGGAATTGTAATAAAACACAATAATCCAGATTGATCAATGGTAATAAAGGTGTTTAACACTTAAAATTTCAAACAAGAGCATGGAATGAGGATTAAAGAAGGATAACGTTGGTTTTGGTTTTGTTTGTTTGTTTGTTTGTTTTCTTAACGTTGGTTTTGAATTTCCCATGACTCAAAAGAAAATCTGCTCTGTGCTTAAACATATAATGACATTTATCTGCAGTAACACAGACATGTATGAACTAGATCAGTAAATCTGAGGGCTTGCTCTGGACAGTCTAGGGCTCGGAGCAGCTAAAGCAATGTG
>NW_021873684.1:0-775 GCF_006229205.1 Suricata suricatta | reverse complement strand
AATGTAATAGTGTAAGCACTTTTAAGGGCATTTTATACTAAGTGAATCAAATCAAAACTCTTCTGCCAGATGTCTTTAATATCTCCAGGCACTCTACAGCCACATCCTCTGCCCCTACCAGTCTGCTTCATTCACAATAGTGTTTTTAATCCTTATTGTACAAAAAGAAACATTTGAAATTCCCAATCTTCCACCATTCGTACCTTTGAAATGGCACCTTTGTCTTTGTTTTACATTGTGTCACTATTTCATGAGGCACCACATCGCCCGCCAAAAAAACTGCTGGTTGGTTAAAATGTCTTTTGTTTTCCTCTATGTTCTTTGCATGTCTGTTACCACAGTGTCTGTGTAGTGCCTGGCACGTTTGCTACACTTATGGCATGTGTGTATATGTGCACGTGTGCATACATGCATATGTGTGTGCCTTAGCTCTCTCCCTGAAGAATACCACTTCTTTAGGAGAAGACTTGCATTTAACATTATTTCTCAAACCACCTAATGTGTTTAGCTTAGCAACTGGAGACATACTTTCAAGTTCAAGACAAGGGTCCTGAGAATAATGCAGGTAGAATGTAGCCAGTTGAATATACACATAAACCAAGTAGATATTGCTGTTACTCTGCTCACATAGTAGGCTTCTGCCGACAACGTGCTGGGGTTCAATGTCCCTCACATCAGAATGAAAATATAATCGTAGGTTGATTCAGCTTACCAAAAGCCAGATTTTCTTGAAGCATTTTTATTGAAGCCTTCCTTGCTAACATCAATAAGCTGC
>NW_021873683.1:0-775 GCF_006229205.1 Suricata suricatta | reverse complement strand
CAAATGGCCATATTTCATTCTTTCTCATTTCCATATAGTACTCCATTGTATGTATATATATATATATATATATTGTATATATATATGTATACATATATACATATATACATATATGTATATGTGTGTGTGTGTGTATATATATATATATACCACATCTTCTTGATCCATTCATCAGTTGATGGGCATTTAGGCTCTTTCCATGATTTGGCTATTGTAGAAAGTGCCGCTATGAATAATGGAGTACATGTGCTCCTATGCATCAGCACTTCTGTATCCCCTGGGTAAATCCCTTTTTTAAGTTTATTTATTTTGAGAGAGAGAGACAACAGGTGCATGAGCCAGGGAGGGGCAGAGAGAAACACAGAGAGAGAGAGAATCCCAAGCAGGCTCCATGCTCAGCACAGAACCCAATGTAGGACTTGATCCTACAAACCTTGAGATCACTACCTGGGCCATGATCAAAAGTGGGACACTTAACCTGAAGAACCACCTATATGTCCCTTGATAGACTGACTATTTGAAAACAAAGGAGTCTTTTATTTTAAATAAAAATTTTTAATGTTTTTATTTATTTTTGAGAGAGAGAGAGAGAGACAGCGTGAGCAGGGGAGAGTCAGAGAGAGAAGGAGTCACAGGATCTGAAGACAGGAAAACAAAAAAATCTTTATGCTCAGTAAGTCTTCATTATTTTTACTGTTCTAAAGCTTTGGCTACACAGTGCCCAAAATATCTGGCTGAAAAGCAAAAACTAAAAGCAAACTTAATGTGTTCCTTT
>NW_021873682.1:0-775 GCF_006229205.1 Suricata suricatta | reverse complement strand
CCGTGCACCCACCAAACTCCAATGTCTGCCTGCAGCTCTGTGAGACTGCGGGCTCCTGGCACCCTGGTTGGTGATGGTGGCCAGGCAGCCAGCTGGTCCTGCAGTGATGCTCACCGTGTCTGTTCCCTTCTCACAAGGATCACAGTCCAGTGCTGTGTCTGGTACGGTGTCTCATGCAGGTGACCCCTTGGCAGGTTCCTGGAGCTTTTTCTGCATGTGACTCTCTCCTGTCTGGTATTCTGCCCGGAAACTCCTGCCACCCCAGACTCCCTAAACACTGATTCTCCATCTCCTAACGTCTCTGAGCCCACTGTGTTCTGCTTGGGTTTTCCTTTTTCCTGTTGTGGCCTAAAATATTTGCCCGCTTAGAAGCCAGAGCAATTGTTTCTTCTTCTCTCAGGCCATTCTTTAATGTCTGAACATTGCAGTCTATATTTTATCCAATTTCCTTGTTGTTTACAGTATTGGGGCAAGTCTGGTCCTAGGTACGGAAGTGTGAATTACTGTATTTTTACAAGTTTTAGAATTTGTTTTGTTCTTCTTTCAAATTATCTGGTCCTTTTCATTATGTCTCCTTCTTACATAATGGTTTCCACTCTTTGCTTCTCTTTGAACATTGTAAAGATTTTTAATTTAAGGCATGTTTATATTTTTCTATTATCTGTATTTCTTTGGACATCAATAACCTGATTCAGTGCACTCTCTCTCTCTTCCCCAGGTCTCTGTCTCCTCTCGTGGGATGCACATTTTCACTAGGAACTCTCCTCCAGTGGGG
>NW_021873681.1:0-1596 GCF_006229205.1 Suricata suricatta | reverse complement strand
ACCCCCCACCCGCTTCCATCTTCTCTGATCTTGGGAGCATGGTGAAGCTCTCTGACATTCAGGGCCATTTTCAGAAACTGGAGCTTGAAGTATGACACAATCTAACATTTTTCGTATCTGGTGGTGTGGTCTGGTGGTTTGCACGGCGGCCCTCGCAAGTCGGAAGTCTGGCTTTCTATTTCTGGGGCTTAAGGAAAACCATGCAACAACAGGCTTTGCAGCCCCGCTCCCTCTTGCTTTCTCTTTCTCTTGTTCCCTGTAATGGGCGGACTGGGGATGGCTTAGCCACCACAGCCAGCAGTTCAGCCAGAAAAGGAGATGGCGCTCCTCGCTGGCCCCTGCTTTAGTCTTCCAGGAGCAGTAAACAGAGGAAAGCTATAAGCCAGAGAAATGGAAGATGGGGGTGGTGCATAGGAGACAGGTTTGGGGCAGGGAGTAAGAGGACACAGTGGTGGCTGAAAGGACCACATCAAACTAGACCTTTTCTCTTGCCCCAGCTCAGGAGCCTGAGAACTCAAGGGTCACAGAGGAGTGGAAATTCCGCCCCCCCACCACCTTCCACCTCCACCCAAGCTAAGGAGAGCCTGAGTGACAGGGAAAGGAGGCAGGAGGAGTTACCCTGGCTTTGACCTTCATGGAACAAATCCAAAAGTGGGGCAATGGGAGAGTCATTTGATCTGAGGTAAAAAGACATGGGGGAGAGAGGAAAAAAGAATCAAAGTGGCAGCAAATTTGATGAAAGGGACAATAAGAAGCGGAGGGTACAGTAAGATCTCTGGAAGAGCGGAGAAAGATAATGACACACTGGCTTCACTGCTGGCCGAAGACAGTTCACACAGTGCCTTCAGAAAGGCGTCCTGAGGGGAAATCTATGCCCAATCAGCAGAGTTAGAAGCATAATGTCCTAGGAATTCTACCACACCCCACACTTCAAAGTACATAGAGATTTGAACAGTCTTGAAATTGATAGAAAACGTTCAGCATTTGATCAAATTATCCCACTGTAGCTATGCAAGTTCTGGGCTATATCTAGAAAGAACAGGGCAAGCTGGGGAGGAAATAGTCATTTAACATGCCATTTCCTTCCTCATTTCTAACCCCACTGATGTGTAGTTCTCAATTCCTGCTACTGGAGTTGCTGTTTTCACAATCAGGAAGCTATGAGACCTTTTGGGTTATCTTTAGAGTGACACCCTGAAGAAGGTTTCAGGCTGAGCCTTGGGCTGGCGATCAGATGGCATTTGCTGACAATTGCTTTGGGGTTCTGAGGGTTTTCTACCAGGTTCAGACAGTATGTTTTCCAGGTTAATTGCATGTGCGATATACAGAGCCGCTGACTATGGTGGGAATACGGTGCTTTATGAGATCCCCGTGGTAACGCGCAGAGAAGGCCAACTATATTGTGTGACTTGCGGTGTTTTGAAGGAAAAAACGATCTCTCTGAAGGGCAGCACTAACAAAAGGACACTAGGTTTGCCGTTAGAAAAACCTGGATTTGAATTCTGTCTCAGTCACTTATTTGGGCAAGTCAGTTACTCTCTTTACCTGTACTTTTCATCTCTAAATGGGGAGATTAAGACCCTCTTCAGGCTGTTG
>NW_021873680.1:0-775 GCF_006229205.1 Suricata suricatta | reverse complement strand
CACAGCTTTCAACACACAATAAACATGTGCTTCAATGAGATGTAAAACATTCTTTCAAAAACCTGTGGGTTTTTTCTCATATCATAAACAGTTTAATTTATGAATGCTATTGCAAAACATTATTTAAAACCATTTGATGGCTGTGTGTGTGTGTGTGTGTGTGCGTGTGTGTGTGTGTATGTACCTGTTTGAAACAAAACAGACGAACATATGTGATGGAGGGCAAGAGAGAGAAGGAGACAAACCATAAGAGACTCTTAATCATAGAGAACAAACTGAGGTCTGATGTAGGGAGGTGGGGAAGGGATGGACCAAATGGGGATGAGTACAAAGGGGGGCTCTTGTTCTGATGAGAACTGGGTGTTGTATGTAAGTGACAAATCACTAAATTTGACTCCTGAAACCAATATTACACTGTGTGTTAACTCTCTTGTTTTCAAATAAAAAAAAAAAACGTCAAAACCTACAGAAATTTATTATCTTGTAATTTTTGAGCTCAGAAGTCAAAAATTGGTGTGGCTGGGTTATAATCAAGGGTGAACTGAGCTGCATTTCTTCTGGAGTTATGGTCTTTGCCTTTCCAAATTCTACAAGCTGCCCACAATCCTTTCCTCATGGTTTCCCATCTTCCAATCACTCCAAATTTTTAACTCCTTGTCACCTGTCTTTCTTTAACTTTGGTTTACCTACATCATTCCTATAAGGACTCTTATAAATATATTTGGGCTATTTTGATAATCTAGGATATCTCCCATTTAATTGCCTTCAGTTAATC
>NW_021873679.1:0-775 GCF_006229205.1 Suricata suricatta | reverse complement strand
TAGATCTGCAGATGCTCCAAAGGGCCTCAGACAGGAAATACAAGGCTTCCGCCAGGAAGGACTCCAGCAGACGCCCCGGCAACTTCTCCAGGGCGAGCGGGGTGATGCGTCTCCCGGCCACGGATGGAAGACTGGCTATCCATGGACACGCTGGCGGCAAACAGCCATCGTGAGGGCACGCTGGCGGCAAACAGCCCTCGTTCAAAAACTGAACGACCCAAACAATGGAAACCATCACATGAACTGCCTTTTTGAAAAGTAGGAAAGTACTTGATGGCGTGGTTTGTCTCAAAGCAACCGACTACTCGTCTTGTACCTGAATGTATTCAGAGACACTGGAAAACCCTGGAAGACCAGACCCACAGTGGCCAGCGTATCAAGTTCTGGGCCAAAGAAAGAGTGGACAAATTTAATTCTTGCAAAATTAAATTCATCAAGACCAGTTGCCATAAACTGGAATCTCAACTCATTAAAAAAAAAAAAAATCAGCCCCAAACTTACCAAGTTTGGACTTAACAAGGCCTCCGCCCCGGCACCCAGGACCCTCTGCCCCGGCACCCCGGACCCTCTGCCCCGGCACCCCAGACCCTCTGCCCCGGCATTCAGGACCCTCTGCCCTGGCACCCCGGACCCTCTGCCCTGGCACCCCGGACCCTCTGCCCTGGCACTCAGGACCCCCTGCCCTGGCACCTCGGACCCTCTGCCCTGGCACCCAGGACCCTCTGCCCTGGCACCCAGGACCCTCTGCCCGGCACCCCGGACCCTCTGCCCCAGC